>NC_090740.1:69306429-69311429 GCF_036898095.1 Palaemon carinicauda | reverse complement strand
TTTACCAAGTCAAGTCACTTTACTAAACTCATACACCTACCACAGATTGCTCAGGCCGTTAACCGTCAGAAGTTAACGAGGCGTCAAGGTGCCTCTAAAGAGCACGTGGGAAGCACAGAGTAACACCCCGTGTCAGTCACCAACCACTTAATTTTTGGACTTTCACCTACCTAAAAGAAAGTAATGGTTTGTATATAGTGCCCGAAGAAATGACTAATTTGGAAATAATTTGTATTTAAACTAACTAGATAAGCCCTGGTGCTCTTTACACATTCTAGTCCCTTCATCACCTTCTCCCAGGAAGTCTGTTACTAGTGGAGGTGGGAGTGGGGTGGCTGGTCTAACCCCGCTACCCCTCCTCTAACTAGCGAAGGGTAATTACACTTGCAAAAAGCTAAACAGCTAGTTTCGGCTATCGCCAAAATATATCACTGCTGTAAAGAGTTATAAGTTTGTATATTTCAAAATAAAAATAATTATTTCCAAATTTGTCATTTTTCTGTTAGCCCTGGCCTCTGCTAAAATAGTCAGCAAGCTACACAGTCTGTCCTATGATGTCACCCAATCAAGTAGATGGGCTTAGGTACCATTCAACTTCGTCCCTGAGATTATAGCTAAGATCCAAAATCCAGCTGTAGCAGATCCTAGATTCTGGCACTCTTGCTTGAGAGTCTCCGTACTGTAACAATTGACCCAGATCAACTATTATTATACCCTGTTAGAGCGCTGAAGAAATATGCCTTAAATGGAATGTTCGAGCTCATCCACGGTTCAATGAACTATTTATAAGCAAAGGTAGGGTCAAGAGGATAGTTATGAAGAACTTTATCTCTTCCTTGATCAGGAAAGTGATTGAATGAACCCTCCAATCGGACTCGATGGCACTAAAAAAGAACTTCAATGTGACACAGGTCTTTCATGCGTGCATGTGAAAATCTCAAACAATGTTCACTGCCCACTACATGCAAGATGTAACCCAAAGAAGCCTTGACACATTTTCCATAGGTCCTGTGGTGGCTGCACAAAACGTGATCAGTAACACCTCAGCTTCCTTGTAGAACACTTAGCAATCGGTTGAGGGCGGATGTTACTCGGTTTTAAGTCTAGTATGGATGTGCGTAATACTGGCCTTTTAGTCTTTCATTGTTCCCTCTCTTGTTGCTCGAGCATCCAAGGAACTTTGCAAGCTGACCTGCTATGACTGCAGGTGAGTACCATTGTCCCTTGTTCAACCTTATATATGCAATATATTTGCCATGTCTCCAATATCCCAGCGAGGTAAGAATCAGGTAACGCCCAAGTAACTAAGGGTTGAGTGGCATTGCTTATTTTGCACATCTTCAGACAATTGCTCAAGCTGTTATCTCTCATTGAGAGGTAGCGAGGTGATAGGGTGTGCTCTTCCACAGCTCATGCCAAGTACAAGATTTTCATCCAGGTCAGTGGCCAGCCTGTAGGTGTTATACTTAAACCCACCTAAATGTGAGTTTCTATAGTGAAGAGCTGAAAAGGTTTGATATCAGAAAAAATGACAAATTTGGAAATAATTTGTATTTTTCCTAACCATACAAACCTTAAGCTCTTTAAAACACATACTGGCTTGCCATCACCTATCCCCGGAAACAGAAATCCTGCTGCCTGTTGCAAAGTGGCTACTGTGTGTTTAAACGGGATGCTTGGTCCTACCCCCTGCTAACTAGTGGAAGTTAATTGCACCTTGCTAAAAGTTTGACGGCTAGTTTCAGCCCTCACCGAAGTACATCTCCATAGTAAAAAGCTATGTTTGTATGGTTAGGAAAAATACAAGCTATTTCTAAATTTGTCCTCTTTACTCATATTCATTTTGAGTCCTACATTTCTGATTTCTTTATTGAAATCTTCAATCATCTTTTGCAATTCTTCCCATGATTCACTAAACACCAATATGTCATCTTCAAATCTCAAGTTGAAGTATTTCCCTTTAATATTGATTCTGACATTTTCCCATTTGAATTTTTTAAAAACTTCCTTTAGGCATGCTGTGAATAATGTACGAGAGATAGGGTTTCCCTGTCTAACTCCTCTCTCAATCGGAATTTTCTCTCTATCTGTGTGGTTTTAGGATTGCTGTACTTACCGTATAGAGATCTGCAAGTGTTCTAACATAAGATTCATCTATTCTTTGTGTTTGAAGGGCTTTCATTATTGCTCAGGTTTTGACAGATTCAAAAGCTTTGTCATAGTCTATGATGCCATACATAGTGGTTTGTCATACACTGTTGATTTTTTCATAAGCTGGTTAATTACATGAATATGGTCAGTTGTTGAATACCCACATCTAAAATCTACCTGCTCTCTTGGTCGATTAAAGTTTATCTGTCTTTCTATTCAGCTTGATAGGGTCTTTGTGAATATTTTGTATATCATAGAGAATAAACTTATTGGGCAGTAATTTTTCAGGTCTTTAATGTCTCCCTTAGTGTAAATTAGTATGTGTATATACATACATACATACATACATACTTACGAATATATATATATATATATATATATATATATATATATATATATATATATATATATATATATATATATACACACACACACATACATATACACACATACATCATCATCATCTCCTATGCCTATTGACGCAAAGCGCCTCAGTTATATTTCGCCAGTCGTCTCTGTCTTGAGCTTTTAATTCAGTACTTCTCCATTCATCATCTCCTACTTCATGCTTTATAGTCCTAAGGCCTGGGTCTTCCAATTCTTCTAGTGCCTTGTGGAGCCCAGTTAAACATTTGGTGAACTAATCTTTCTTGGGGAGTGCAAAGAGCATTTCCAAATTATCTCCATTTACCTCTCATCATAATCTCATCCATATATGGTACTCGAGTAATCTCTCTTATAGTTTAGTTTCTGATCCTGGCCTGCCATTTAACTCCCAATATCCTTCTGAGGGCTTTATTCTCAAATTTACTAAATCTATTAGAGATTGTTTCATTGTCATACCACGACTCGTGTCCATAGAGTAACACTGATCTCACTAAACTAATATATAGTCTGATTATTATATATGAAATTTTAGGCGATTTGATTTCCAAATTTTACTTAACTTAGGCATTGTCTGATTTGCATTTTTCAATCTTTCACTAAACTCTAATTCTAAAAACCCTGTATTGGAGATCAATGTTCCTCAACACTTGAATGATTCTACCTCATTAATCCTTTCTCCTTCCAATGATATTTCATCTTCCATTGCATACTCCGTTCTCATCGTCTCTGTCTTTCTTCTATTTACCTTCAGCCCCACCTCGTGTGATATTTCATGCATTCTGGTAAGCAAGCATTGCAAATCTTGTGGTGTTCTGCTATACATACATATATATATATATATATATATATATATATATATATGTATATATATGTGTGTGTATATTTATTTATATATATACATACAGTGAACCCTCGCTACTTCGCGGTTCGACCATCGCGGATTCACCACTTCGCGGATTTTTTCCATAACCCATATATATACAGTAATATATATATATATATATATATGTATGCATGTATTTATGTATATATGTATGTATGTATATATATAGGTATGTATATGTGTATACAAATAAATATATATATATATATATATATATATATATATATATATATATATATATATATATATATATATATATATATCTAAAGTAGGAAGATGTGATGTAGTTCTAAGGGAAAAGTATGGGAAATATGCCTGGGTAATAAGCAAAGCTGTACCTCCAGTTTGTTTCTTCATTATGATCAGAGATAAACGTAAACAAAACATTGGTTGCCATTTTTTATCGTGCTTTTTAGCGTGTTTAGGAAACGCATGATATAAAATCGCCTTTAATATTTGTGCCTGTTTTAGTTTAGGGTACTGCAGTACATGCATTAAGTGTTCTGTACATTAAAGGGTAGTTTGTTAACAGTACTACGTACAAGGGAAGGTTTTAAAAGTCTGAATATACATGTTGAATAAATAGGTAAATATGGTGTCACTACTTCGCGGATTTTCACCTATCGCGGCCGGGTCTGGAACCTATCTACCGCGATAAACGAGGGTTCACTGTATATATACACATGTATATATATATATATATATATATATATATATATATATATATATATATATATATATATATATATGCATACATACATATACGGTGGAACTTCTACATACGATATTAATTCATTCCGGGAACTGCTCCGTATGTTAAAACAATCGTATGTTGGAGCAAATATTCCCATAAGAATACACTGTAATTTGTATAATTTGTTCTACGTCCCAAATACCTATGATAACTCCTTAATAAATTACTACACATAATTACACATAACAATAATACAATTGCATTGTATAAGAAAGATTTAAAGAGAATAATTATAAAGAAAAAATAAATAAAAAAGGGGTTTTTATTGTAGGAATTGCTACGCAGGAGAAAACGGACGGTCGGCGAGGAGGTAGAAATGGTGACTGCGATAACTTACCGTAACTTACTCTAACTTACACTACGTGAACATTAACCTAACTTAGCTTTTTTATTTTTTTTTGTTTTTATATTTCATTTTTTTACATTTTTTTTTCTTTTTGATTTTTAATTTTCATCACCTTCACTCAATTCTATCTTAGTTTTCTTTGCTTCACTTTCTATCTCTTCATCACGATCACTAGACAGCTTCGTAGATTTTTTAAAGAAACTCTCGAGAGAAAGTTGCTTGTTACTGCTTTTCAGAATTTTTCTGAAATGAGTTAAGCAGAGATCATCGAATTGCAAAACTACACAGCAAACCTAAAGTTTCTGTGGGTGATACTCATCAATGAAATCAACCACGTGTTGATGATGTGCTAACATCTCTTTTATTTCAGTCGAACTCAAGATGTGCTCTACCTCCTCGATGTCCTCCGACTCAGTCAGCTGCGCTTGGAACTCATCATACTGCATAGCATGCAGCTCCTTGAGTTCCTCGGGGGTGAG
>NC_090740.1:69291429-69301429 GCF_036898095.1 Palaemon carinicauda | reverse complement strand
TTGAATAATTTGGCAATTTTTGCGAATTAATGAGTACCGTATATGGTAACACAGGATCCTGTCCATACACAAAAAAGAAAGGTGTGTCCCTGAGCGAAGCATTATGCAATGTTCAAAGCTAGCTCAGCTGTAGGAAGCACTAAGTAACGTAAAATTCGCACTACTTCCCTATTTTGCGATTCCACTGAGCCATTACCTGAAGGCTTAAATGCGGTCACTGAAAAGTGTTCAGTTTTCATCAAGTCCGGGACCGATTTCACCACCTTATTTAAACTCGAGACAATTATCACTTATCAAAATTTTTGGGAAACCAAACCTGGTAATGAAAGAGCACAGCGCCTGGACTAATGAATTCGCTGATTTATCCAACATTGCGTAAGTATGAGTGTATCGAGTAAATGCATCCACAAATACACATATATACTTATGTTATGTTAAACCAGTAGGAAATGGTCCCACCACATCCATCCATATGCACTCTATAAAATCTAATAGGAATCACAGACCACTTTCTGGCTTTCGTTACCGTGTTTTTATGTTCTTTGAAACAGTTACAAGCATGACAACATTTTATATAATTCTCCATAGATTTTTTCATTTCTAACCAAAAGAAGGATTCACATACTCCTTAATTTTCTATCATTCCCTAAATGCTCTGCATATGGACTTGCATGTACAATGTGGATGACTCTATTAATTAAAGAGGGAGGAAGAACTACCCATGCTCAAAATTCCCCTCCTCTCTTCTCGTAAGCACAATATAAGATATTTTGTTTAAAAAAATTCTTACGAGGCACATTCAGAAATGACGGATAACTCTCCAATTCCCCTTTAATCACTGCTCGCACTCTTTCCATCCATTCCTCTTTTTCTGTCCCTCTCGGACTTCTTTTATGTCTCAACCTCCCAAGTCAATCACACCCGCATCATCAGGGCATTTATTCTGGACACCCCTGGTCATGTCCTCGGCCACCCACTTATATTCACCTTCACCGCTCATATCTTTCTCTCTCTCTCATCCCGTCTTCTGATTGCTCCTTGGGTGAATTCACATTCCATTCTCTATTTTCTCTATTTTGATGGGGGTCTTCAATATTTTGGTTACGTTCTTCATTCTTCCTTTGTGCCCAAGTTGTTACTCCTATTACTGCACTTCTAGAGAGAGCATCAGCTACCTTGTTAGCTTTACCTTCTATGTGGTGAGAACCCTTTATATTAAACTCTAACAATCTCTCAATCCATTTCGCTTGTCGAGAGGTCGAATCTACTTTGAAAAGAGGTCACGTAAGGGGCGATGATCACTTTGCAACTCAATCGACTGACCTAATAAAAAAAACCGATGCCTCTCTAAACCCCAAAGAATAGCCAAAGCCTCTCGATCGAATGTACTATAATTCATTTCTGCCCCTCTTATTGCCCGGGAAGCAAAACAAATGGGTCGCTCTCTACCTTTATCATCTCGTTGAGAAACTACGCCACCAATAGCTATGCTACTCGCATCTGTTGTCACTAAAAACGGGCGATTAAATCTAGGATATGTGAGTAAATCATTGCTAGTTAAGGCAGCTTTCAAATGGTTAAAGGCCCTATCTTCTGCCACTCCCCAATTTATTGCTTTTTGTTTCTTTAAAGTATCTATGGGTCTCGCTATCTCTCCAAAACCTCTTATGAATTTACAGTAAGACCCAGTGAGTCCAAGGAAACCATCTACTTTCTTAGGGTTACGTGACCTGGGGAAATCTGTAATAGCCGTTACTTTACTGGGGCAGGGTTGGATACCTTCCGGTGTTATTATGTGACCAAAAAATTCAACCTGTTTACAGAAAAATTTGTGCTTTGACAAATTTATTTTCATACTGTTACGTCGCAATGCTTCTAAAACTTTACGAATATTTTTATTATGTTCTTCGGCCGTTTTCCCTTTAATTATGATACCGTCTAAATAAACAAGAACATTATGGCCAATTAAGGGAGACAAAACTGCCATCATTACTCTAGAGCAGTGGTTCTTAACCTTTTATGGCTGCGACCCAAAATCCGGTCCAGATCAACCATGGCGACCCTTACCTTCATAAATACTTTTATTTAAATTATAAAATACTTGTGCTTGTAAAAAACGTGTGACAGAAACAAAAATCACGTGCAGAAATTTTTATTAATGCAAGTAGTGCATCTGTATAATAGTGATCCATGAGAAATAAAACAATGCACTGAGATTTTCTAAAATAAAAATAAAAATGTTTCTTAATATAAAAAAAATTATAATTAGGCTATGATTTACCATTGTTGAAAAGGGAAATTATTCATACAAGACTATTTGACATGAAATATAGTATTAACCCCTTCCATCCGTGCTTCTGCCCTCCACTTCTCTTCCTTCCTTTGTTTTTCCGATTTCTCCGTTCCTAATTGTCCCTTTCCCTACCTTCTTCCCTCATTTCAATCTCTGGTGGTGGTAGTAGTAATAGTAAAAGATTTGGAGATTTGGGGTACTTGTATAGTAGTAGTATTAATTGATATATACTTCACAGTTAAACATTTAGCGTGCACCAATATAACATTAATAAAAATCAGTAATATACAAAAATTACAGGAAAAAAATAACGAAAACTGACGCGTCAGCACCTTCGCAGTGCAGCAGTTGAAACAGATCTGATACGGCGTCGGCGTGACACTGACAGAGTTGCAAACTCGGAAGATTCAGAGGGCGCTAAACAATCTTCGTAAAGGTGCTTAAATGAGTAACTTAAAAAAAAATGCAGGGAAATTGTAGTTTTTTTCCTCTTATTACTGTATTTGGCATTCTTGTATACAGGAAAAAAGGGCGCTAAAAAAAAGCACAAGGCTTACAGAACGCACTAAATCTAGCGCCAAAAGCGTTCAGTTGCCAACTCTGGACACTGACACATCAGCTCCTGACTTCCTCCACCTCCCCCTCCTCCTTCCCTCCACCAACGGTTAAATTTAAAAGGCGAGAGGAGATGTTGGTAGTTTTTTCACCTCAATCAAATCGTCTGTCTCTCTCAGTGTTTTGCTTAACATTAGATAATAATGACTTAAGAATTCTACATTCAGAATTAATACTTTGATAATATTCTGGATAGAAATATTGGGAAAATAGGAAGTCCACAAATCCTTGGTGACCCATTCAAATGGCTTGGCGACCCAATTTTGGGTAGCGACACAGGGGTTAAGAACCACAGCTCTAGAGAAATGACTTGGAACATTTTTAACACCGAAAGGAAGAAAATTAAACTGAAATAGTTGATCTTTAGCTATAAATGCCGTTTTACATTTACTGTATTCCTAAATGGGTATTTGATAGTATCCAGATTTTAAATCAACAGTTGTAAAATATTTACTATCCAATACCTTCACAAGTAATTCTTTGATCGAGGGCAGTGAAAATGCATTATCCTTAGTGACTGCATTAAACCTCCTATAATCAACACACAATCTTTCCGAGCCATTCTTTTTCCTAACAGCTACAATTGGAGAAGCCCAGGGGGATTCATACTCCTCGATTATCCCTTGTTCCCTTAATTTACTAATTTCCCTCTCTATCTCTCCCTGGAAATGAATGGGTACCTTATAAGGCCTTGACCTGATCAGTTCCGCCTGCCCAGTTTCAATAATAAAGGGAAATCGATCAATCCTCCTGGGTGGCTCATCTCCAATTGCAATTACATCCGAATAATCATTAACAATGTCACTAACTACAGGTTGATATTCTGACGGACATAGTTTTCGCGCTTGTATAATCAAATTCTGAGTGCGTTCATCTGTGCGTGCGGGAGTTGTGGCTCTCACCATCCCATTATTAGCAATTTCACATAACTCTAATTCACATACAGAATTACTTCCTAACACAACTCTTTTATTTTACAAATTAACTGTCGTTATATCAGTTCTGTTCCCTAGTGTCAGTGCTAGAGTATGGATGTGTTGTGTCGAGCTCTGCTATTCATGCCCTTAGTCATGTTTTAGCTTTGTGTTTCCTGCTTGAAATATCATTGAAAAGATATTAGTTAGTCTTATGGAGAAGCATAAGTGATAAGAAACAGTACACCATGTCTGCTCCTAACTGTGTCTGCTTCATATGTAATGAAATGGATGGAGAACGGAGAAAATGGATAGTATGTGAATGTAAAAGACTCTACCATAAGAGATGTGTGCAAATAGTGACAGCCATCAGTGAGAATGAACGGATTAACCTAGACTGGTTATGCCCACACTGCATACGTGAAGCCAGACAAAACAATTTAGTAATATCAAAATTAAAGGAAGATGTAAACGTGAGAAATCTAGATCTAAACGAACAAGATGCGAAAATAGATGACTTGAAAACAAGCTTGCTGACCTTAGCGCAGACGCAGCAAATTCCACCTAGACCACCAACCTCCCTGAGAAAGTTGACATTCTAGCCATGAATATGGAATCAATAAAAGCAACACTTCAAACATTGATAGACCCAAAACCGGGGAAACTGACATTTGCTGACAAAGTTAAGGAAAAAAATCGATTGATAATTAAATCAACTATACAACAACTAAAATTACTGAAAGAAAACGTGAGGTTGAACAAGCGCTTAAAGACATTCCTATACTTAATACGAAGTCAACTATGAATGGAAATGTTGCAAACTTTGCAAACAATATGATCAGAGAAGAGGCAGCAAACAAACTTCAGACATTGGTGGCTGACAGTTAAATGAGAAAAATCGGAAAACTGAAACCCAAAATAATAATATGCAATGTATACAATGATGAAGAAATCGCTGCCTGGACCAAATCCAAAATATAGAAGATAAGGTAGGTGTAGTCCTGAAGAAAAATGCCTGGAGGGTGGGGGGGGACCACCCTCCATGTGCTTAAATGTGATCCTGAAGTTCGGAGGGCTATTCATGATAATGGGGACAAAGTTTCGTTACGATGGGGTATCTATAATATACGTGATAGGTACCACGTGATCACCTGCTACCACTGTCAGAGTTATGGACATTTTGAAAAAGATTGCAAGTCTAAGAATGAAGATAAAGTCTGCGGGAAATGTTCAGGGAGACGCTCCACCAGGGAGTGTAATTTGCAAGTGTCAAAGTGTATAAACAGCACACAAAGTTTAACAGACCAAGTGATCACACAGTAAATTATAGAGACTGCAATGCTTTTGACTTGGAATTGAAAAGACTAGCAGAAAATACTGATCATGGTTACTAGGGATGTCATAAACTGTGGCTATGTAAACATACAATCTGTAGGTAATAAGACTGTTCAAATTCGAGAATTGATAAACTAGAAATATTTAGATATACTAGCATTATCTGAAACATGGCTAAATAACTTGGACAAGGCAAAGATCACTGAAATGACACGCGCCCCCCCCCCCCATGCCTTCTTTCACATACCGAGAGAAGGTAGGTCTGGTGGGGGTGTCGGACTCTTTATTCATAAAAGTTACTCAAATCTCAAAACGTTGAAAAGAATTAGTGTAACAAGTTTTGAATAATATAGAAATCAAATTTATGCTAAAAAATAGAAGAATATCCTTTGTAACAATCTACAAACCTCCTAGAACAAACACTAGTATCTTTTTTGAAGAATTCAGTGCTCTCATTGAGATGAATATCATGGCGAAAAACGAATTAGTTATCTGTGGAGACTTCAATTTTTGGATGGATGACGCATCAAATCCTGACGCTTTGGCATTTAGTAAGTTACTAGAATCATATCGACTAGTGAATAATGTCGACTGTACAACTACTTTAACTGGGTATACGCTAGACTTAGTTCTAGGTGATGACATGAATAATATTGTATCTGATATAAAAGTCAAAGAGAAATGTACTATCTTCCCAGTACACAAACTTATTACGTTTAGTCTATCTCTACAGAAACATGCATTAGTAAAGAAAATAAACTTTAGACATAAATCAAATTTTTCTTCTACCGTATTTATGGAACAAGTTACAAAGAAAATAAATGATGCTATCACATTCCCTGTGATAATGATGACCAATGTCTGTTAGGAGCTAAGTGTGCTAACTGTCTTAAGACCACTTATAATAAAGTGAGTGAAAGTGAATATGATACCATGTGCCCACCGATGGAAAAGACTATAACCGCAAAAGACCAATCTCCTTGGTTTGATGGAGAGACTGGTAATAAAGAGGGAAAAAAGATGTAAAGAAAGAAAGTGTAATAGATTAAAAACTGAAAGTGCTTGGGTAGAATACAAAACTGCTGCGTTTCAATATAACTACCTACTAAAAAGGAAAAAAGTGAATACTATAAGAGAAAGATCCTCGAAGCAGCAACAGACATAAATAAGTTATATCGTCTTCTGAATGGTATAATGGGAAATGTAAAAGAAAAGAAGCTACCTGATGGATACAGTGACTATGAACTACCATATAATTTTCTAGTATTCTTTAAAAACAAAGTTGAAAATATAACCAGGTCATTTGTAAATACTCAACATCAGAAAAATTATATACCAGGCACACAGACAAAATTAATATGATTTAACAACATAACACAAGATGACGACACCAGAATTATCAAGAGAACAAAGAAAACAAACTGCACAATTGATCCTATGCCAATATCTGAAGTAATTGGAGAGAGAGACTTTTCTAGTCTAGCCGAAATAATAATGAGAATAGCAAATACAAGCATTGATGAATGTAAGTTTCCTAAATCTGAGAGAATGGCTATATTCACACCAGTTCTGAAAAATGCACTGGACTACCAGGAATTAAGCTCATATAGACCTATTTCAAATCTATCCTTTGTCTTAAAATTGCTTGAAAATGTGATTCTTGAACAACTAGTCAGCCATTTAGAAGTAGTAGAAGCTTGCCTGACAACCAATCTGCTTACAGAAAACTATACTCTACGGAGACAGCCATCTGCTCTGATATGCTAGAAATGATGGATGAAAATAAATGTGGTATATCAATACTGCTCGATCTCAGTGCTGCTTTTGATACAGTGGTGCATGAACTGCTACTAAAAGATCTACGGTCCATCGGCATTGAAGATCAAGCCTTTGAATACCTAAAATACTACTTAGTCGGTAGAAATTACTGTGTACAAATTAGAAACTCTTATTCATCATATGAACCCTTAAACAGAGGGGTACCCCAGGGGAGTGTACTTGGCCCAATCTTATTCTGCATCTATACTATTGGTCTATCGAAAATGCTACAAGGGCATAACGTGAAGTTTAAACTATTTGCAGATGACACACAATTTTACTTCTCTATAAATGATATACATGACACTACTGAAGCTCTAAACCAAATCCTTGATAGTGTTAGAGAATGGATGACATTTAAACAACTGAAATGAAATGAGAAAAAAAAAACTGAATTCATGGTAGGGGGCAAGAGAAACAGCGTGAGAAACTTAGGTGATATTCAAATGAACATAAATAATGATTCGGTGCCGATATCTAGTAAAGTTCGAGATCTAGGTGTATTTCTTGACTGTAACCTGTCTCTAAATGGCCAAATAAATAATGTAATAAAAACTGCTGGTTACCATCTAAGAAATATTGCGTTTATAAAAAAGTACCTGGATGAAAATTCTCTAAAGAAACTTGAGATAAACTGTGTTATTACCAGGATTGACTACTGCAACTCTATCTATTACAATTTACCAAAAGTGCAACGTAAGAAATTACAAAACATATTTAGCAGAGGAGCAAGACTGATAAAAAGTGTCCCACCTAGAGAAAGGATCACCCCTATATTAATCGATTTACACTGGCTGTCGATTAAAGAAAGAATTGAATTTAGAATATGTACAATAACCCACCAAGTTATCAGAACCGGGCGTCCAAAATACTTGAGAGAACTGCTACATATTGCGCAGCCAACAAATCGTGTCGACATGAGAATAGTTACAGATGGCTGCAAACTATTGGAACCTAGATATATGTCTACTGTAGGCTCCAGAGCCTTTAAATATGCGGCCCCAAAGACTATATAATAAGCTCTCACGAAACATTCATGTCGACATGAGAATAGTTACAGATGGCTACAAACTATTGGAACCTAGATATATGTCTACTGTAGGCTCCAGAGCCTTTAAATATGCGGCCCCGAGACTATATAATAAGCTCTCACGAAACATTCATGTCGACATGAGAATAGTTACAGATGGCTGCAAACTATTGGAACCTAGATATATGTCTACTGTAGGCTCCAGAGCCTTTAAATATGCGGCCCCGAGACTATATAATAAGCTCTCACGAAACATTCGTATGATTGAAGACATTAAGGCTTTCAAGAGGAAACTGAAGACTTTCTTATTTCATGAGTCTTTTGACAGTGACGATTTAACAGTAAATGAACAATAAGCGATATGAAATGTTAAATACTCTGAACGAACAAGGTAAAACAACAGTGGAGGTCCTGTAGAGAGTGGGGTTCCCCTGCTGTATGGGACTGGAAAAGCAGCCATCAAAGTAAAGTAAGTAAAATTACATGCGCCCAATTGTCATGGGGTTTAACGACGGCCTTGGTTCCTCCCAGAAGAGGGCAACACGGGGTCACTGATATGCTTGTTAGTGTCTGGGGAGACAACACTTCTCTCTCAGGGACAGCTGTTACCTTACTTAAATGTCTCTTCGTGCCCACACAAGCACTTATTCTCTCATGACTTTCTATCAGCAAAATGTACCCTCCTGCTTTTACTGTTATTGAGTCTTTTCACCCAAGAATGCATATTTGATTATTAGAGATGAAATCAATTCCTAAAATAGCCTCGATTCATGGAATTCCCAAGGTGGGCAAGACAAAAAATATCATGTGTAAACTTCACAGATCCCACCTAAAAGTCGACGATCATTGTATAGTTTATACTTATCTTATTTCCTCCTTGGGTGTCAAGGACGACTGTAGTGGGTTTGAGGAGAATCATTTTTTTTAATCAGTTAAACGCTGGCTCCTGTGTCGATCAGTGCTCTAATGGATTTATCTGGCAGATCAATCTTAACCGCTAACATTCTTTGCCGGCCATTACCATATATGGGGTACGGGCCAATGACCTTAGCTGCAACACCGCTGCTCGCTATTGCTGCTGGGTGAGGTCCGGGTTACCGATGGAGGTCCCAATGCCTCCCCTAAGTCCGTCATTGTTTCTCCCATCTCTGCCTCGGCTGCTGCTTCTGATGTCATGCGGGAGTGGGATGGTTATTGATCTTCCTCGTCTCCCCCTTCCACTGCTTCCTTTTCCTCGGATATTGGGCGGGGGGTGGGGGGTGGGGGGGTGTTGTGTGCATGCCACAGCCCGCCCACCCTCGGCGATTTTTGCTGGGCACTCTCGAGATAGATGACCGTAGGCCTGATAAGTGTAACAGTGGGGGATCCTTGGGTGGGGCATTCCACTCATCGGTGCCCCTCTCCCCCACACTGCCAGCATCTGAAGACTCTTCTCACCTGCTGACTACGTTCTCCCCTCTCCTGCTTTGGGGGTCAGTGCGTGCCTCTCATGGCTGCCAACTTCTCGGAATCGGGGCAGTTATTCTCAGTCATTTTTTCTTCTGGCAAACTGTCTAGAATATTTTGTATCGCGCTCACTACTTCTGCTAATGAGCGATTGTCATCGAACAAATAACCACATAAATATGGGTTTAGTAATCTGTGAATATGTTTACGGGCAATTGCTTTTTTATCACCTTCTGTGAGATTGGCAGTCTGTGTAGCAAACGAATCGCAATTCCGAAAAACGTGAGTTGCAAAACTAAGAACGGATTCACCTTCCCGAATTTTGGGTTTGTAATTTTCTTTTATGTCCTCCTTTCTCGCACCAGGCAAGGCATATTTCTCAATTAAATATTGTTTTATTTCAGTATAACTTCTTAAACTGTCTTGTGGCCAACACATTACCTCCATTGCAGGATTATCTTTCAGGAATCTGATTACTTGATTAGCTTTTTCTCTTTCCGGCCACCCATATGTGGCTTTTTCAAAGTCTCGAAAAACACTTCAATTGAT
>NC_090740.1:69273929-69283929 GCF_036898095.1 Palaemon carinicauda | reverse complement strand
AATTTTGAAAGAATTGGGAAAAAACGAAAAAATGGCAATCACCGGAAAATCGAACACATACCTATATATACGCCATATCTGGCTAAAAAAAAGATAGGCATGGGTAGCCAGATCATCTAGAAACACTTTCCAACACTATAAAAATATAAGTTTTGCGACACTACTTGCCAATTCCTTACGGTAACATGACTAAGCAAAAAAATGCAAAACAAATAAAAAGGGGCACTCGTGGAAAAATGGCCATTCTAATATACGGCATTTCAGAAAAAAAAAATTTCAGCCACGTGCTAGGCAAACCATCAAGGCATATTTTCCGACAAATAAACATATAAATGAAATATTACTCTGTGATAGTTCCTTAGTACGTAGTAATTTTGAAAGAAATGGGAAAAAACGAAAAAATGGCAATCACAGGAAAATCGAACACATACTTATATATACGCCATATCTGGCTAAAAAAAAAATAGGCATGGGTAGCCAGATCATCTAGAAACACTTTCAAACACTATAAAAATATAAGTTTTGCGACACTACTTGCCAATTCCTTACGGTAACATGACTAAGCAAAAAAATGCAAAACAAATAAAAAGGGGCACTCGCGGAAAAATGCCCAACATTCTAATATACGGCATCTCAGATAAAAAAAAAAAGACATGCACGTGTTAGCCCAACCATCAAGGCACACTTTCTAACACATAAACATGAAAAAAAAATCAATAATATACGGCAATTCCTTACTACGTAGTAAATTTTTACAAATATTGAAAAAAAAACAGAAATTGGCAACCGCAGTTAAATACCCAATATACCAATAACTACGTCGTGTCTGACAAAAACAAAATCACGCATGGGTAGCCAGATCATCTAGACACACTTTCCAACATTAAAAAAGCAAAAGTTTTACGACACTATTTCGCAATATCTTACGGAAAAATGACTTGGCAAAAAAATTAAAAAAAATTAAAAAGGGACACTCGCGGTAAAATGCCCGACATTCTAATATACGACATCTCAGATAAAAAAAAAGACATGCACGTGTTAGCCCAACCATCAAGGCACACTTTCTAACACATAAACATGAAAAAAAAATGAATAATATACGGCAATTCCTTACTACGTAGTAATTTTTACAAATATTGAAAAAAAACAGAAATTGGTAACCGCAGTTAAATACCCAATATACCAATAACTACGTCGTATCTGACAAAAACAAAGTCATGCATGGGTAGCCAGATCATCTAGACACACTTTCCAACACTAAACAAGCAAAAGTTTTACGACACTATTTGGCAATATCTTACGGAAAAATGACTTGGCAAAAAAATGAAAAAAAATGAAAAAGGGGCACTCGCGGTAAAATGGTCCTCGTGGTGATGAACGACATTTTAACTAAAAAAAAAAACATGCACATGGTAGCCAAACAATCCACCAAGACTTTCCACAACTGATAACCTATACAAGTTGCACCATTCTACGACAATTTCATAATACGTAATAACTTTGATAATTATGCAAACTACCTCAGAAGGGTACTCGGACGCGAACGACCCCGACGCGTCTCAGAAATCGGGGAAGGAGTACAGCTACAGCAATGCACATCTGGACACTACTAGAGCGTGTAGGGGAGACACCTCCTGCAGGTCGATCACCCACAAATTCAGTCACAGGGGTGAGTCACGTGAGAAAAACCTGTTTTTTTTTGACGCTCGGGGTCGCAAACGACCCACCGTACCTATCCAGGGTTAAAACATTAATACACGAATTCTGAGACCGTTGAATAACTCTCAGACAGCAATATATAAAACACTGAATATCCAAAAGTCTTTTAAGTACACTCAAAACTTAACTGGGTAATTACTCCTAAGTATTATTAATAAATGTTTAAAATTACTGTGGTTCTTAACAGGATACAAGCAAAGTCCGGTTCTAAATAATGATGATTGGTATTATACACTTTACAAAAATGAATTCCATATGAATTACAACACTGAAAGAATTTACTTAAGAAAATAAGTCAATGGTAAAAGTGGAATCTGAACAAAAATTCTATCAAGACAAACATGTTACGATCGGAAATTATATAATAACTTGACTTGAACCATATTATCTGAATAAACCACAGAATAAAAAAAAAGAAATGATGCAATGTAATTATACAAAAGCTTGAAATTAAAACTGAATAATACAATATTCAAGTTTGACACTTAATGAAAAAATAGATAACCAGTTTATATTACAAAATCTATCCTTCCTACATGGCCAATTACAGTATAAAACTTTTGACAAAGCCAACAATCACCCTAATACCATGAATTCAAATTCAGCGTTTCGTCTAATGTACTTTTTCGACACACGATTTGTTTTGTGGCACAGAGTCACTTAAGAAAGGACACACTAAAACGTATAGAACACTTTCAACAACAATACACTGGGTTACGTGCGAGAGTGAGTGAGGGAGAGGGGAAGAGGGCTGTCTTCAGGCTGCAATTTCTATCTCGATCTGTGTAACCTTACCTTGGTGTCACCTTTTATACGAAATTTAACTACAGCCAAAAAGGTTCTAGAATTGAGGTCTGGTAGCAAAGGGGCTGTGCCAAGCGTCAAAGTTGCCAAGTGTTGCTCTCCCGAACACTGTACTCACGCCATGCCAGACGGCTCTCTCTAGCAGCTAGCTCCGCCCACCCTTTGTTCCCGAAATAAAAAAAAAGATGACATTCTCTCACCAGGCCTTCACGACGTTTCTAAAGCACATGGTAGAGAATTTTCCAAAGCGCATGTTACTGAACATTTTCTCTCAAACATGATGCAATACATTTTAAAATATAAAAGAACATTACATAAGCCATTTTTCATATCTCTCATGAATCCCACAATACTCTCAAATAAATTATGTAAGACTTTGTACCAAACATACGTGAAATAAAAGTTAATCATTGTATTTACTCTACACTAGACTAACTTCGTAAGATAGCTCCCCCAAAAAAGATTATTTATTTTGCGCTTGAATCCATTGATTCAACCCGAGCTGAATAATCTGCAACCACTTTAATTTTACCTCATATATGTTTTACATTATTACAATACGGCTGCAAACATAATGACCACCTAGTTAACCATTGATTATTATTTTTCATGTTATTCACAAAAGTTAAAGGATTAAAATCTGAGTACAATGTAATCTCATCCTGTGGTCGATTTATGTAAATTAAAAACTGGTTCATTTCTGCGATCAGCGCCAGCAGTTCTGTATCAACTCTCGAGTCGACTCGTTGCTTCTTCTTCAGCTTCGTTGACTTAAGACACACAGGATGAAGAATTCCTTCCTTATCTTCTTGCAATAAGACAGCTCCAATCCCGTTATCCGACACGCTCTCTTGGATAAGGAATTCCTCGGTTAAATTCGGTGCTTGAAGTATCGGTTTCGAAGTTGATATGGCCTTCCTCAGATTTTTCCTTTTCCCTGATATCTCGATAACATAGGTCCGGTCACTGCTTTCCTCCAAAATCTGGAATGGTTCTGGAAACTCGTTGGCGAGAGGGAATCCCCTTTCTGGTAAATAAACCAATACCCGATGTCTTACCGCAATCTGTCTGCTCATACTTTTCATACCAAATATTTTTTTCGCTCCTTGACTTGTTTTCATGTCTTCTAAGGAAGATTTCCTTAATTTGCCGATCCCTTTCCTCAAATCTTGATCCTTCCCTTTTGCTGCAAACATTTTCTTTGGTCCTTTGCAGAGGGGTCCTGTAACCTCGTACTCTTCCTATCTAACTTGTTCTTCGTTCGTCCTTCACTCGTCGTCTACATGTCCTCTAGTGAAAATTTCCTTATCTCGCCGACCCTTTTCCTCAAATTCTTGACATATTCACCGTTTGTTTCCTCTTGGTCCTTCCTTTTTTCTGCTATCATTTTCTTTGGTCCTTTCCTGAAGGGTTCTCCTTGTACTTCCATCAGGTATAAAGGAGCTTCCTTGATGCACTTGTTGTGCTTTTCAGGCATTTGACTTATGTGACCTACACGGAAAAACTGGCTCACGTCCTTATGCATGCCAGGCCAGAAAAAGTGTTTCATTATCTTCTCCATTGTCTTCATTATCCCCATATGTCCTGTCTCGTGCGCGACGGCAAACACCTGTCTTCTCAACAGTGCGGGAATTAATATCTGCTGATGTATCCTCCATTCGGCCTTCCCAGGGATATCAGCGGGTCTATGTTTCCTCATAAGCAACCCATCCTTAAGATGATAACAGGTTTGTTGTACCTTCGTCTTGTCCACCACACGGTACAATAACTCTGTTAATATTGCATCCTTCCGTTGCAATCTTATCAGCCTTTTCCTTCTCACTTGTCCTACTTCTAACATTGAATTTTCTATTTCTTTGTCTGCTTGTGTGCTCGTCTGTCGCTCCTTTTCGCTCTCGCTTACTCTTGATTTCTCTTCTTGTATACCATGAAGGGAATCCTCCTCTTTCGAAAACAAATCATGCAAGTTCATTGCTCCTTCGATTTGTTTTTCTTCTTTGTCCTCATGTCTGCTCGCCTGTCTTTGCTCTTTGCTCTGGCCTACTCTTGAGTTCTCTTCTTGCGTATCATCAAGGGAATCCTCTCCTTTGGAAAACAAATCCTGCAAATTCATTGCTCCTTCTGTGTCTTTTTCTTCTTTGTCAGCCACTTTTTTCTTCATACTCTTAGTCGTAACACAACTAGGAACTGGAGATAGATAGTCCTTCTCGAGTTCAGTCGTAGGACTATACTTTAAAGGTTTCGCTGCTACAATGGGACAAGACGCGAACGGCGCTCCGCCAGCCTCATTACCCAGCAGGACGTCTACTCCTTTGACCGCCATTGAATCCTTTACTGCAAATTCAAAATTACCTTTCACCAACTCGCATGACAGTTTTAAACAACAAATAGGGGAGACCTCCTCCTCTGCTCCTATTCTCTTCAAAATAATTACGTTCCCTCTTAGAGACTGTTCCACCAACGGGTGTGCTCCCGTACCACCACACTGTGGTTACATCCTGTATTGCGCAATATCCTGACTGAGGTTCACTCACTTCCGTCTATTGCTACTAACATACCTTCATAAATATATGGTTTAAAGGCATCCATGCTGTTTGGGTTCATCCTGTTCGTCATGTAAACGGTGGCTGGTTCATTTTCTTCTCCGTCCTTTCCTGATTGCTTGTTACTTTTCGCATTCTGTGAAGTCGAATCATCCTTAACAACTTGGGCGACTGCTTTCGGTTGGTTTGACAAGCATTCCTTACTGATATGGCCTCTTCCACACAAAACAGACAATATCAACCTTCTGCACGATACTCAAAGGAGGGCGATTCGACGTTTGTTGCTGTGGTACTATCGCATTCTGCTTAGGGACAGTACCAGTGCTACTTCCATTGTAACTGTTGAACTTGGTCCCGTAGTTATTACTGAACTGATTTCCATAGTTCGGCGAATACTTGAAACTTGGTTTGAACAACAGTTGAAACTTCGTGCCCAGGGAGGGTTTACGACTGATGAAATTATAGTCTTCACTCAGCGAAGCGGCTTTATTAATTTTTTTTCACCTCTCTCTCTCAAGTACGTTTGAATGTGTTCAGGAATTCCTTGTAGATACTGCTCTAGTGTTATCAATTCTTCTAAATCAGCCTTCTTTTTTTATGTGAGCAGCCTCTGTTTATCTTGTAAAACATCGTCGTACCTTATAAGCGTGATTCAGGAAAGTAATTTCCTCGTCCTTTTTCAAACTTCGGAACCTTTTATTATAATATTCAGGGGGTCATCTGATACACTTGTAGCACGCTCCTCTTCACTTCTTAATACTCCATCATCTGGTCCTGAGATAATGATAAGTAAGCACTGCGGCCCTTCCCAAAGAGCACACTTTGTAATAACAGACCATTTATCTTCTGGCCACTTCATCTTCGCTGCGACCGTTTCCAAATTATCAAAGAACTCATCTGGAGAGACTTTTGTGAACCTTGGAATTAACCTTTGGGCTTCTGACATATTAAACATGGGTTCATGCCTAGCAGAAGTCGTCTCTGTCTCTGTCTGCGCTGTCCGCTGGGCATGGGCATGCATCAGTTCTAACTCCCGCGCATACCTCCCTTCTTCCATCTCTTTTTCTTCTCGCCTTGCTTCCATTAACCTTGTGTGTCTTGCAATCTCTCTCTCTTCTTCTTCCCGTCTTCTCTCTCTTTCTTCTCGTTCTGTGATTTCTCTTGCTTCAATTAACCTTGCATGTCTTGCAATCTCTTGGGCTTCTTCTTCTCGCTTTGCTTCCATTTCTTTCTCACTCTGCTTTTCTTCTCTCTCTTCTTCTTCTCGTTTTGCTTCCATTTCCTTCTCTCTCTCTCTCTCTCCATCATCTTCAACTTGATCAAATTCTCCTCTGCTGCAATTCGTTGAATCCTAGCCTCAACATCCCTATCTGCTTCAACGCCTTCAGTTTGAGGATCAGCTGGTCTTTGCTTCACCAAAAATTCATCCTCAGCTTCCTCCAACAGTTCACTAGCTTCCACAACATTCTCTTCCAACAACATTCCTGAGTTTATCAACGCTTCTAAGGCTAGATACTTGATTTGGGACTTAATCATCCCACTCATAGCATGGCTGCCACATGACATTAAGACAGAGAGCCACTGAGCTTTAGTTACATTAGCTTCTGACAATTCCTGAACACTTGGGTTATTCAAAAACTCTTGGATATTAAACTGTGCCATCTTGTAATGTAACACTAATTAATTCCTCTCCCAAAAAATAATATACTAACAATACTCAAAATCCTATTAACACTGTACTATTCAAAAACTTTTAATCAAAACACGGCCCTGTTATCACTAATATTTAAAACAGACAGGGTCTGGGCACCAAAATATATTATATGATATGGCTCCCTTGATCTGGGCACTAAGAATATATTTTACTATGGCTGGTGACTGAGAACCAAACATATAATATTATTTATATTACAACTGGCAAGTTGATCAACGTCTCAAATTCCAAACTCCCTTTTTTGCTTTTACATTAAAACTCTTACACTTTAAAACATTAATACACGAATTCTGAGACCGTTAAATAAATCCCAGACAGCAATATATAAAACACTGAATATCCAAAGGTCTCTTAAGTACATTCAAAACTAAACTGGGTAATTACTCTTACGCATTATTAAGAATTGTTTAAGCTTAATGAGGTTCTTAACAGGATATGAGCAGAATCTGGTTCTAAATAATGATGATTGGAATAATACACTCTACAAAAATAAATATATTCTATATAAATACCAACACTTTGAAAGAATTTACATAACAAAATAAATCAATGGAAAAGAATTAAATCTAAACAAAACTTAGATTAAGACAAAAATGTTACGATCTGAAATTAAATAATAACTTGACTTGAACTATTATATCTGAATAAAGCTTAGACTAAGAAAAGAAATGATGCATTATAAATCATACAAAAGCTTGAAATTAAAACTGAATAATACAATATTCAAGTTTAACACTTAATGAAAAATAGCTAACCAGATCACGTTACAAAATCTATCCTTCCTACAGGGCCAATTATAAAAACTTTATATAATGCCAACACTCACCCTAATAGAATGAATTTAAAATCACGATTTGCTTTGGGGGCACAGAGTCACTTAGGAGAGAACACACTAAAACGTACGGAACATTTTCAACAACAATACACTGGGTTATGTGCGAGAGTGAGTTAGGGAGAGGGGAAGAGGGCTATCTTCAGGCTGCAAACTCTATCTCGATCTGTGTAATCTAACCTTGGTGTCACCTTTTATATGAAATTTGCCTAATTCCAGAAGGTTCCAGGATCGAGGTCTGGTAGCATGGGCTGGGCCAAGCGGCAAAGTTGCCAAGTGTCCCTCAGGGATGGAGTCGCTGCTTTGTGCTCGCTACCGCTCCCCATTGTGTCACTTTTGGTATAGGGCTACCTTACACTTATTCGCCGCCTCCAGGCAGGTAGAACATAATCTTACACAGTTGTTGCCTAGACAAAAGTCTTCTGACCACTCGGCTCTGCTTCGTCTCCGATGATCCTGAATGAATCTTGTGAACATAATCTTTGTGGTTATTTACTTCTCTTCTCTCCATAAGTTTGAGAACTTGTAGGAGCTCTGTTGCACTTCTTTGGCAGATTCGTTAGATCCTCTCCTTGGTCCTTGATTCTTGCATTGTGAGACATAATCACATGGGGTTATTTCCCCTTTTTTCCCTCTTGTTTGAAGGGATTGAATTCAGCTCTGGCTTATGCTGTGGCAATAGCAACTTAGTTGCAGGAATTTTTCCGACCAGGGAAGTTAAGCAACGTTGGGTTTGGTCAGTACTTGGATGGGTTCTGCCGAGGAACACCAGATGTCATTGGCAACTCTTCTTGTTCTTCCATCAGCCTACACTGCCTCGTAACTTGTACAAACAACTTCAGCCCTCCATCCCCACGATCCTCCTCTGGAGAGTCATATGCAACCAACCCTCAGCTTGACCTCGGTCTTGTTCGTCAGCCCTCTGACCATAATGCTCTATCACAGCCAGAATTCGCCCATTGGCTGATGTTCACTTCTAGGGATAACTCCTTTTCTCGTCCTTGCGTTAGGTTTGCCCCATAGGTTGAAATACCCTCTTACAAGTTCGGAGTACTCATCTCTTTTCAACAAGGACATAGAATCTGCAGCTCAGCTACAAGAGCACACTCTTCTTCTCTTCCACCCACCTGTTCAGGTGTGAGGAAGATTCCGAACATCTGGTCTGACACCCGGACTCAGGCGTTACATCTTTTTGGCAGAATGACAGTTTTCATCGAGGTATCTTTGAGCTTCAACAGTTAGTTCTTCCTATAGAAGTCTCCAGTTTTGTCCTCTCCTCTTGGAACAAGTTATTTCATCAAACTCTCTTTGGCAAGGAGAAGGCATAAGGTCAAACAATCAGTTAATCCACAGGACTTCCTGGACACGTTCGACCACTAGGACTCGTACTCCTAGATTCCAGGACATCCTTCATCAAGGAAGTATCTTCGTTCATACAGACATAACGTGCCAAGGCGTGGTGCCTCGGTATCGATAGTACCTCAGGTTTTCATTAGAGTTATTTTCCTTAGTAACAACCTGGTCTGCTTGCAATAAAAATGAAGATGCAACACAGGGGTGTGTGTATGAGTCTTATGGCTAGACTTGCAGCTTTGATGAAAGTAATATCCATATTAATAGGTACAGGTTTGTATCACTAGGAAAAATACAAATTACTTTAAAATTTCTAATTTTTTTTACAAATAAATCTTTTTTACAATTACCATCATCTGATATGAAATTTGTTCATATATAATTATCTGAAGTTCTGATACCGTGTGTTCTAAAAGTGGAGGGGTCAGTACTTGAAGCAAACCCCCGACGATATCCGTCCCTTTCCTAATAAATTACTCAAAGCTGGCACAGGCTGTGACCCTTGACGACATTATAATTAACTAGAAAATTGCAGGGGATGGAAAATTATGGTGGGACATATTTTTTTTGTTCTCATCTAATGATATATTTAAAGATTTGTTGAAATAAAAAATGAAAACTTTTCATTAAGAAATAAGAGAAATAGATGGATTTTTTTTTCTTTTTCATGAAACTACAGAAAACTTTTACAGTTCATTCACAAACTCAGACTCGAGTCATAAATTAAGTTTACACATAGTGTTTGTATGGGATTCATTGCAGTAATCTAAATTAAGGGATTAAGTACAATGATCTGTTCTTACCTAAGAATTTCTGATTATTATTTTATAATTCTAATGAGTTTTAGCTATTCATTTACTGTGCAGTCTCTATAATTTTATAAACCAATTGCACAATTCATTCATCCTGATTAATTAGATTTCAAAAATTACTTATATAAACATTTACAAGCAGTATATTTGAAAATAAATCATTGATTACTTCACAGGAAAAGATTGCGGGCATTGCAAGCACAACATAAAAATGATGTTGAAG
>NC_090740.1:69261429-69268929 GCF_036898095.1 Palaemon carinicauda | reverse complement strand
TTCTTACAAAACTCCATTCACCATGAAAGGTTAACTTAACACCATAGCAGAGAAAGGATAGTATCCAAATACTCATGCACACAAGGAGCTTCACTAGGCAATGATAATGATGACTTGCGATGACGATGAGCTATTTGACAGCAAGAGATGTTTTGCATAGGTATTAGGTTGGCCAGGGCACCAGCCACCCGTTGAGATACTACCGCTAGAGAGTTATGCGGTCCTTTGACTGGCCAGACAGTACTGCATTGTATCCTTCTCTCTGGTTACGGTTCATTTCACTTTGCCTACACATACACTGAATAGTCTGGCATATTCTTTACAGATTCTCCTGTCCTCATACACCTGACAACACTGATTACCAAACAGTTCTTCTTCACCCAAGTGGTTAACTACTGTACTCAAATTGTTCAGTGGCTACTTTCCTCTTGATAAGGGTATTAGAGTCTCTTTAGCTATGGTAAGCAGCTCTTCTAGGAGAAGGACACTACAAAATCAAACCATTGTTCTTTCGACTTGGATAGTGCCATAACCTCTGTAACATGGTCTTCCACTATCTTAGGTTAGAGTTTTCTTGCTTGAGGGTACACTTGGGCACACTATTCTATCTGGTTTCTCTTTTTGTTTTGTTAAAGTTTTTATAGTTTATATAGGAAATATTTATTTAGATGATGGTACTGTTCTTAAAATATTTTATTTTTCCTTGTTTCCTCTCCTCACTAGGCTATTTTCCCTGTTGGGGCCCCTGGGCTTATACCATCCTGCTTTTCCAACTAGGGTTGTAGCTTAGCAAGTAATATAATAATAATAATAATAATAATAATAATAATAATAATAATAATAATAATGTCTATACAGAGAACCATCAGTTTTCTTAACCATATAGGATCTAGGATAATTTGTTTTGGAATGTATTGTCATGGGCTTCCAGCTTGATTCATCATCTATTTTCATTCAGGTTGGCTGTCCAGGTTGAAATTGATCATGCCCTTGAATGCCATGCCAACGATTATAATGATATGCCATTGTTTGCTTACATTTCTTGTCTGTTGTACGAACAATTTCATCACTAGACCATCCTGATTTAAAGTTGTTGGGTACAGTTGGTATAACAGTGCGTATATGACGACAAAACATAAGGTGAGCTGCTGTTATTCCAGTTGCAGAATTTAGTGTTGAACAATAAAGCATTAAAGCATCAAAGGGGTCCTTTTGTTTCAAGCATCTTTTTGCTCTTTTTATGGCTGCTTTTGCTTCACCATTGCTCTGACTAAAATATGGTGTACTAACTGTAGAAGTCATAATTATCACTGAATTCAGCAAATTCATTGCAAAAAAAAAATGTTTTCCTCCATCAGTTCTACATTCATAGGGTATGCCATACTTGCTAAAGACAGACTTCATCTTATTTATAACAGTTCAACTTCTAATATCAAGTAAATATAGCACTTTGAAATATCGTGAATAATAATCAACCATTACTAAATAATAACTTTTGTTATACTCGCAAATATCCACTGCATTCATCTTCCACTTTCCCTCGGGCAGAGTGGTTGGCCTTAATGGTTCATGCCATTTTGAGGACCTATTGTCTTCACAAAAATCACAAGATTCACATTGCCTTTTTATATCGGAATTAATGGTAGGCCACCATACACATAGTTGAGCTAACTGACGACACTTCATGATACCTATATGACCAGCATGAATTTTAGCTAAAACTTCTTTTTCCAAAGATTTTGGTATTACAATCCTGTTTAGATATGCCACAACTCCCTTCTTGGTAGACAAACAATTTCAATTTTTGAAAAAAGAGGGCTCTATTGATTCTGACACGTCTTTTTGGTACTCTGGTCATCCATTCAAAGTATAGCTCATAACAAGGGACATTTCAGGGCCTTTCTGTGTCTCACTGGCTATTTCATTCAACTTTTTGTCTGATACTGGCCACGAGCTTGCAACTGATTCAACATAATCTTGTGTGTCAACTTCTATATTAGAAATTGATGTATTGTTTGCATCCTGTGCCCTACTTAATGCGTCTGCAGCTACTAGGGCTTTTCCAGCTATATGTTCTACAATACTGTACTATTAAATCTTAGGAGTCTCATCAACATGCGTTGAGTTCTTATTGGTGTCCTGTCTAGATCCTTTGTATTGATGAGTGGTACGAGGGGCTTATGGTCATTAATTAGCTTGAAATGAGGTAACCCTACCAAATAGTGTGCAAATATTTCACAAGCCCATACTAGGGCAAGACATTCCTTGTCTATTTACGCTCACTTCTTTTCAGTCGTTGTGAGTGCCCTCAATGCGTACGCAATTGGGCATAATTTTTCACCAAATTCTTGCAGTAAAGAAGCTCCTAAACCGTAT
Source organism: Palaemon carinicauda (assembly GCF_036898095.1). NCBI lineage: Eukaryota > Metazoa > Arthropoda > Malacostraca > Decapoda > Palaemonidae > Palaemon > Palaemon carinicauda. Next base: position 69,266,553 of record NC_090740.1, on the reverse strand, counting down.
GAACTTGCATCTGCAGAGACAGTTGTAGATATTGATTTTTTCCTGAATGCTTGTTTCTGAGCATCATCCCAAACAAAAGCTGTATCATTCTTGAGCTACAAAAGAATTGATTGCATTTCATGAGAAAGGATTAGGATGCATCGAGCAAGATATTTTATCATTACAACAGTTCTTCGGACTTCAGCAACATATCTTGAAGGCAGAAGTTTGTTGATTGCTTCCACTTTGGAGGGCTTGGGAGACATACCTTTAGGACTGAAAACTTGACCTTGATATACAACATGGTCAACTCGAAAACCATATTTTAATTTATTTATCTTTAAACCAAATAAACAAACACGATCAAGCACTTGCTGCAGGATCCGATCATGCTCTTCAACATCAGATGCATATACTAATATGTCATCAACGTCTACAAATACACCCTTAATGTCAGAAAGCATGCCTTTCAAAATACTGTATGCTGGAAAATTTCCGTACTAGAATTTAAACCACAATGTAGCCTGTTGAATACAAAATGCCTAAGTGGAGGGATGAAGCATATATGTATTCTGTCAACTACATGAAGAGGTAGTTGCCAGAAGGACTGACTACAGTCAAGAATAGAAAAAAACTTTAGCACCAGCCAATTTTGCGGCTATCTTACCGGCAGTTGGTATGATAATTTGTTCATGTAAAACAGAATGGTTTAAATTTTTCAAATCAATACAGATTCTTTTGGACAGGGACTATCGCAGCACACCATTCCGTTGGTTCAGCTATTAAAATAATTACAGTACTGTATGCCATTAGCTATAATGCAATCAAGCTCATCTCTCTCAGGCTGGAGGAGAGGCTTAGACAAGATTGTAGAGAATTGAATCTGGTCATAGTTTGATTCTGACAGGTTCACACTTCAGTAGCGCAAATTCCCCAAAAACATCCTGACTAACTTCTTCAATAAGCTTCCCTAAACCCATGGTAGATGCCACACCTCTATTATTATTATTATTATTATTATTATTATTATTATTATTATTATTATTATTATTATTATTAATTACTTACTTACTTACTAAGCTACAACCCTAATTGGAAAAGCAGGATGTTATAAGCCCAGGTGCCCCAACAGCAAAAATAGCCCAGTGAGGAAAGGAAACAAGGAAAAATAAAATATTTTAAGAACAGTAACAACATTAAAATAAATATTTCCTATATAAACTATAAAAACTTTAACAAAACAAGAGGAAGAGAAATAAGATATAATAGTGTGCCCGAGTGTACCCTTAAGCAAGAGAACTCTAACCCAATACAGTGGAAGACAATGATGCAGCGGTTATGGCACTACCCAAGACTAGAGAACAATGGTTTGTTTTTGGGATGTCCTCCTAGAAGAGCTGCTTACCATAGCTAAAGGGTCACTTCTACCCTAACCAAGAGGAGAGTAGCTACTGAACAATGGCAGTGCAAAAGTTAACCCCTTAGGTGAAGAATTCTTTGGTAATCTCAGGGTTGTCAGGTGTATGAGGACAGAGGAGAATCTGTAAAGAATATGCCAGACTATTGGAGGTATGTTTAGGCAAAGGGAAAGTGAACCATAGCCAGAGAGAAGTATGCTATGTAGTATTGTCTGGCCAGTTAAAGGACCCCATAATTCTCTAGCGGTAGTATCTCAACGGGTGGCTGGTGCCTTGGCCAACATACTACCTCTATTTAATAATGAACTGGTACTTGAAGTCCTAATTACACAAACAGGAAATATATATCTGCTGCCTCTGTGATAGGTCACTGCTTTAAATTTTCCAATGCGAGAAACCTGCCCTGCAGGACTAAACAACTTTGCTTCATGGCTCACAAGTACAGTATAGGTTTCATCCATTGGTAAATAGTTTTTGGAATACAAGTAATATCAGCTCCTGTGTCCACCTTATAATTGACTGGTTTATTGTCAATTATCAGTTTCGTATGACATGTTGGTGTGTTTAGGCAATTTATAGCACCTAATAAAAAGGTTTCATTCTCCTGCTCCTATTAAACTAACTCTATGTACTCTGAACTTTCTTCTTCCTACAAGCTGCTTGGAAATGTCTAATCCATGGACAAAATATACATTTCTTGTTCTTAGCTGGGCAGTATTATTTTTATGCTTCAAAGTACAATTTGGACATTTACTCTTAGACCACCTGCTTCGATTTGACTGGGCACGCTGCTGTTGTGGTTTTCGAGGGTGCCAGTTAGATTTAACCATGTCAAATGATGCTGGAGGGGTTTGTAATACCATTTGGGTTTTAACTAGCTCACTAGTGCGGGACAATTCATTAGCAACATATAATGTCAAATCTTCTTTCAACTGAAGCCTTTCACTAGTTTGTCCGTCTGATATGCCAACTACTAGTTAGTCTCTAATTGTTTCATTCTTGCAATCCTCTTCATAGCCAATATGTCATAAAGGGCTCGTATGTAAGTTTCAACATTCTCACCAGGTTGCTGCACTCTTCTATGAAACTTGACTCTTTCATGGCTAACATTCACTGTTGGCACAAAATGGCTATTAAATTTCTCCAGAACGTGGTCATGATTATTAATATGAGTAACCTCTTCAAATACAAATGAACTGTAGATTGTTTCAGCCTATTGACCCATTGCGTAGATGAGCGAGCTCACTTGCACTTTGGGTTCTCTTGACATCTTCGTGGCAGAATGAAATAGTTTCCATCTCTGTCTCCACTCTGGCTAAATGTGTGGCTTTGTAAAATCAAAATCATCTGGAGGGTTAAACTTTGCCATAATCTTCTTGGACTTCTGACTCCATGTTTTGTAGGCTACTCCTCATTCCAGTTGGGGTTCAAGTAAAATACATCAGACTCCTTCGACAGAACTTTACTGACTGACTTTCTTACAAAACTCCATTCACCATGAAAGGTTAACTTGACAACAAACAGCAAAAAAAGGATAGTTACATTGTTCAAGTACTGCCTTAATGCATTGCAACTATTAGATTGGTAATTGCATAACAGTACCTATTTTGTATTGCTAAACTGAACCCTATCATACTTTTCTCTTATTGCAGTAGTGTTTATTCTCTTTCTTAAAATTAGGTTTTTCTTTCTTTCCTTAGGACTAGACAAATTTTACTTCTCACAATTCTATTGTGGCTTGACTTTGATTAGTTTAACAGTATTATATCTTTAACTAAATTACCTTTTTCACTGAGAATGAAATCTATTTCGTTTTTCTTTTCTAGATTTGGGCTTCTCCATGTCCATTTTCAATGTTCATTTAGAAAAAAAGGTGTTCATGATCATTAGATTGTTTTTTAAGCAAATATTCTTTCTTTTGCCAACTTCAAATTTCTCCTCTCTTCTTTTGACTTACTTTACATAGCAATAACCCAAAATAAATGTAAATAGAATCACATGTTTCTCTTTCATCTCATTATTGGATGTTGGTGGTGTACACCTTTGAATGATCTTCATTTTATATTCTTTATTTAGTTTTATAATCAGTCCTGGAATTCTATCACTGATACTACATACAGTAATTCTTCTGTTACCTACACGATTTTTAATATTAAGAAAATCCACTCCATTTCCTATGTTCCTTACATGTCTTCTGAAGCCAAATATACGACCATCTTTACCTCTATATAATATTCTCAGTTATTCTAATTTCATGCAATCCTTTTATATCCCAGTTTATTTATTTCAGCTCTTCTAGTAACACATCAAGATCCTCTTCCATAGACATTGTACAGGGCATTGCGAGGTTTTTGTTTCAGCGATGGTCTTTTCTATTCGACGCACACAAACAAACACACTCATACACACATTTACATATACAGTATATGTATATACATATATGTACATATATGTATGCATATACATACATATGATTATGTATATATGTATACAATAAATGTATATTTATAAATATAAATATGAATATATGTATATATATATATTTATATATGTATTTAAATATAAATATATATATATATATATATATATATATATATATATACTGTATATATATATATATATATATATATATATATATATATATATATATATATATATATATATTATGTGTGTGTGTGGACACAGTTATACAGTATATATATATATATATATATATATATATATATATATATATATGTGTGTGTGTGTGTGTGTGTGTGGACACACTATTGTATATATATATATATTATATATATATATATATATATATTATATATATATATATATATATATATATATATATATATATATAAATATAAATACACATATATAAACAGTGGATACTTTACACACGAACGTATCTACATCCGAAGTAAAATTCGAGCAATTTTTCGACTTCACACCCAAATTTTATTTCGAAACACGAAGTAAGCAATTTTCGTCGTACCGTTTGTATCCAAATTTTTCGACGCGCGAAGTACAATTCGAACACTTTCCTACTCTACACCCGAACTTTTTTCGACACCCGAAGTAAACAATACCCATACGCGTAGATGGTACTCATAGCGCCGAATGTATTTTTTATTTCCGCCGATAGAAGGCAGCACTTCGACCTCGGAGGGACCCTCAATTAGCGTGGCTTGGGTCATTCATCTGTTCTCGTCGGGTTTGTGTGGTTGTGCCCTGTGAGTTCTGCTATTAACTGTATTTTAATCGTGATTTTTTGCGTACATCCTGTTATGGTTTTTTACGTAAAGCATGGATCCTAAAAGGCTTAGTTTCGCTAGTGGTAGTGGTGAGAAAAGGAAGAAGGAAATGCTTTCTTTAGAAGTAAAGCAAGAAATTATTGAAAAGCATGAGTGAACTTGCCAAAGAAGATGGCCGAAATATGTCGACGATCTCAACAATCTTGAAACAGAACGAAGCCATTAAAGCAGTGAAACCTTCTAAGGGGATCACCATCATTTCAAAACGTCGTAGCCCTGTCATAGAAGAGATGGAACGACTTCTGCTAATCTGGATCAAGGACAGATAGATTGTTGGCGACACCACCCAAACTATCATCTGCGAGAAGGCGCACGCCGTCTTCACTGACTTGAAGGAGGCGAGCTCTGGGAGTGATGCTGGGGAGAGTTCAACCGAACCTTCTTCAGACGATTTCATGGCATCTCGTGGCTGGTTTGAAAAA
>NC_090740.1:69246429-69248929 GCF_036898095.1 Palaemon carinicauda | reverse complement strand
TTTTTAATATTAAGAAAATCCACTCCATTTCCTATATTCCTTACATGTCTTCTGAAGCCAAATATACGACCATCTTTACCTCTATATAATATTCTCCGTTATTCTAATTTCATGCAATCCTTTTATATCCCAGTTTATTTATTTCAGCTCTTCTAGTAACACATCAAGATCCTCTTCCATAGACATTGTACAGTGCATTGCGAGGTTTTTGTTTCAGCGATGGTCTTTTCTATTCGACGCACACAAACAAACACACTCATACACACATTTACATATACAGTATATGTATATACATATATGTACTTATATGTATGCATATACATACATATGATTATGTATATATGTATACAATAAATGTATATTTATAAATATAAATATAAATATATGTATATATATATTTATATATGTATATAAATATAAATAAATATATATATATATATATATATATATATATATATATATATATATATATATATATATATATGTATATATATATATATATTTATGTGTGTGTGGACACAGTTATACAGTATATATATATATATATATATATATATATATATATATATATATATATGTGTGTGTATGTGTGTGTGTGTGTGGACACACAATTGTATATATACATATATATATATATATATATATATATATATATATATATTATATATATATATATATATATATATATATATAAATATAAATACACATATATACAGTGGATACTCTACACACGAACGTATCTACATCCGAATTTTCCAACATCCGAAGTAAAATTCGAGCAATTTTTCGACTTTACACCCAAATTTTATTTCGACACACGAAGTAAGCAATTGTCGTCGTACCGGTTGTATCCAAATTTTTCGACGCGCGAAGTACAATTCGAACACTTTCCTACTCTACACCCGAACTTTTTTCGACACCCGAAATAAACAATACCCATACGCGTAGATGGTACTCATAGCGCCGGATGTATTTTTTATTTCCGCCGATAGAAGGCAGCACTTCGACCTCGGAGGGACCCTCAATTAGCATGGCTCGGGTCATTCATATGTACTCGTCGGGTTTGTGTGGTTGTGCCCTGTGCGTTCTGCTATTAACTGTATTTTAATCGTGATTTTTTGCGCACATCCTGTTATGGTTTTTTACGTAAAGCATGGGTCCTAAAAGGCTTAGTTTCGCTAGTGGTAGTGGTGAGAAAAGGAAGAAGGAAATGCTTTCTTTAGAAGTAAAGCAAGAAATTATTGAAAAGCATGAGTGAACTTGCCAAAGAATATGGCCGAAATATGTCAACGATCTCGACAATCTTGAAACAGAAAGAAGCCATTAAAGCAGTGAAACCTTCTAAGGGGATCACCATCATTTCAAAACGTCGTAGACCTGTCATAGAAGAGATGGAACGACTTCTGCTAATCTGGATCAAGGACAGAGAGATTGTTGGCGACACCACCCAAACTATCATCTGCGAGAAGGCGCACGCCGTCTTCACTGACTTGAAGGAGGCGAGCTCTGGGAGTGATGCTGGGGAGAGTTCAACCGAACTTTCCTCAGATGATTTCATGGCATCTCGTGGCTGGTTTGAAAAATTTAAGAAACGGTGTGGGATTCATTCAGTTGTTCGCCACGGAGAGGCTGCTAGTGCGGACACAAAGGCTGCAGCTGACTTTGTGAAGAGCTTTGAAAGGACCGTGAAGGAAGAAGGCCACGTAGAGCAGCAGGTGTTCAATTGTGATGAAACCGGGCTTTTTTGGAAGAAGATGCCCAGTCAAACCTAGATCATTGCCGAAGAGAAGAAATTGCCTGGGCATAAGCCAATGAAGGATCAGTTGAGTCTTGCCCTATGTGCCAACGCTAGCGGGGACTTTAAAGTCAAGCCCTTACTGGTTTACCATTCTGAGAACCCTAAGGCCTTTAAGGCACAGAATATGGATAAGGACCAGCTTCATGTTTTCTGGCGATCCAACTCGAAGGGCTGAGTCACTAGGCAGTTCTTTGTGCAATGGGTTAACCAAGTTTTCGGTCCTTCTGTGAAGAAGTATCTTCATCAGCAGAAATTTCCTTTAAAGTGCCGGCTATGCCTTGACAATGCACCCGCTCACCCCCCCCCCCCGGACTTGAAGATGATATCTTCGAAGAATTCAAGTTCATAAAGGTGCTGTATCTTCCACCAAATACCACCTCTATCCTCCAGCCCATGGACCAGCAAGTCATCTCGAACTTCAAGAAGCTCTACACCAAGCACCTATCCAAGCAGTGCTTTAATGTCACGCAAAGCACAAACTTAACTTTGCGTGAATTTTGGAAAAGCCACTTTAACATCGTGCACTGCTTGAAGATCATAGATCAGGCTTGGGTGGGATTAACTCAACAAACCCTCAATTCTGCCTGGAAGAAGCTGTGGCCTGATGCAGTTTCTCCCCAAAATTTCGAGGGTTTTGACCCCGAACCTGATCCCGTGGTGGGTGCAGCGGAAGACATAGAGGAAATCGTCTCCCTTGGCAAG
>NC_090740.1:69233929-69241429 GCF_036898095.1 Palaemon carinicauda | reverse complement strand
TTGTGGTCAGTTTTATTATTATTATTATTATTATTGTTATTATTAATATAATTAATATTATTATTATTTTTATAGGTATTACTAGTTTAAGCTACAACCCTAGTTAGAAAAGCAGGATGCGATAAGCCCAAGAGCTCTAAAAGGGAAAAATAGCCCAGTAGGGAAAGGAAATAAGGAAGTAAACTGCGAGAGAAGTAATGAACAATTAACCTCAAATATTTTAATAAGGCCTTCAGCATTTGAATAGATTTTTTTTCTGACACTAAATACAAACTTTCGCTATTTACAGGGGTAATACTTTAGGCGAAGTTGGAAGACTAGCCATAAGACTTCTAGCAAGGTGTAACTACCCCACCAGTAACCATGCTCACACACACTCACACCTGTGTTGTCTCATCACTTTTGGCTCGGTGAGAGTAGATGGTCGTCTCTCTCCGCCCATTCGTTTTTTACTTCATGTTTTACTGTACTTATGTTTTTATGTACAGTATATTTAAACATTTATGTAATGATTATATATATATATATATATATATATATATATATATATATATATATATATATATATATATATATATATATATATTTGTATATGTTCTAATCCTTTTGTGCAAAATATGTAGAAGTATTTGTTCTATGCAGTGAGTTTAATGACCTTTTTAAGAGTATTATGACCGTCATAAATTGTAGGGCGCGATCACTGAACTCTGTTATAGGTGACGTGTGCCAAGTCTCATATGTGACGTATGGAAAGCCTATTGGTAACAGTATATTTCCATCAAAGTGGAGAAATCCACGAAATCTAACAATTCAGCATATTGACAGAGCAACATTCCATTTACTTACCTAGGGTTCAGCAGTACCTCTCGAGCTATCATAAGAACAAGTGGGTACTCATCTGAGTGTATCGGGCTGTGTAAAGTGTATTCACGAACCTTTTTGTAATACAGTAAAGTGAAAAAAAACCCATGTTCCGATGTATCATTAGCCAATGACATGGGACATATTTGGTGTCAGGTGTACAAATATGTCTGTTTGTGTATGCTGTGGGCAAAGTTGTTCTTTAAGCTGGTAAAATAAAGTTCAAGATGCCTAGATACGAGAGAACTAATATAGCAGACACTGCTGCTGCGGGAGATGAAAAGGAAGGACAGTTGGCTTTAGTGATGTCGATGAAGAATATAGATGAGAACAACGAATGCAGGACTTAGGAAATAGGTTAGATAACCTAGTCGAGTTAATAAACAGATTCTTAGTTGAACGAGAAGAAGAGCTGCGCGTAACCAGAGCATATCTGACGTACATGAATGAAGTTCAAAGCACGCAAGTGAAAGCACACATTGCACAGCCGAGGGAAGATACGCAAAATGCCATAGTTCAAAAATTGCCAGAACTCCAGGCAAGTGTTAGGCCTTTTGATGATTAGTGGCCCAACAAAGGGTTTCAATCATCCAAAGTGTTTTTGAGAGACTTAAGTTGCCCCATATGGGTGGTCAGAAAGAGAAAAAGCAATTCAAGTAATTAGGTTGCTGAATGATGCTCCGGCAATGGAGGTAATGTGTTGGCCACAAGACAGTTTAAAAAGTTACACTGAAATAAAACAACTCAAAAGGGCGAATCAGTCCTCAGTTTTGCAACTAGCATTTTTCAAGATTGTGATTCGTTTGCTACACGGAGTGCCAATCTCCCACAAGGTGATAAAAAAACAATTACCCCTAAATATATTCGCAGATTAGTAAACCCGTATTTATATGGTTATTTGTTCGATGACAATCGCTCGTTAGCAGACGTAGTGATGGCGATACAAAAAATGACTGAGAATAACTGCCCCGATTCCAAAAAGGTGGCAGCCATGAGAGGCACTCACTAACTCCCAAACCGGGAGAGGGAAGAACGTTGTCAGCAGGTGAGAAAAGTCTTCAGATGTTGGCAGTGTGGGGGAATTGGGCATCAACGAGTCGAGTGCCCCACCCAAGGATCCCCCACTTTTACACTTGTCAAGCTGACGGACATCTATCTCGAGAGTGCCCAGCAAAAAACTCCGAAGGCGGGTGGGCTGTGGCACACGCACACCACCCCCCACCCAACATCCTATAGAAAGGAAACAGAGGAAGGGGGAAAAGAAGGAAATCGATGCCCCCCCCCCCTGCATGACAACAGAAGCAGTCGAGCAAGCAGTGGTGCCCCCATCGGTACCCCCGACCTCACCTCCGCAGCACTAGGTACAGAAGTGGGGGGCAGCGGTATTGCAAGCAAGGTTGTTCGTACGTGCTCCACATATCCTAATGGACGCCTCAGAATGTTAGCAGTCAGGATTGACCTACCAGATAAGTCCATTCGAGCACTGATCGACATGGGAGCCAGCATTTCGCTTATTGAAAAAAGGAATCTCCTCAAACCCACTACAGTCTACGGCATCCATCATCCTCGACACGGTTTGAGGAAATAAACTACACGCAAGGCATACAATGATCGTCAACTTTAAGGTGGGATCTGTGAAGTTTACACATGATTTTTTATGTGTTGCCCACCTAGGGAATTCCAGGAGTCGAGGCTAGACTGGGGTTGGATTTTATAATGAGTAATGAAATATAAATTTTCGGGGAAAAAGATAGAGTAACAGTAAAAGCAAAATGGTGCATTTTGCCAGTAGAAAGTCATGAGAGAGTAAGTGCATGTGCTGAAAGGAGAGACAATTAATTAAGGTAACAGCTGTACCTGAAAAAGAAGAAGTATTGCCTCCCCAGACACTTACAAACATATCAGTGACCCTGTGTCAGCCTCTCCCAGAGGGAACCAAGGTCGTAGTTAAACCCCATGACAAATGGGCACACGTAGTCATAGAGGGCTTGTCAGAAATAAAAGAGAACATAGCTGATATAACGATGATTAATTTGTCAAATAAAAGAGTTGTGTTAGGAAGTGATTATGTGTGTGAAGTGGAGTTATATGAAATTGCTAACAATGGGATCCGGGGAGCCACAACTCCAGCCCGCGCAGACAAACGCACTCAGAACTCGATTATGCAAGCGCAAAAACTATGTGTGCCAGAATATCAACCTGTAGTTAGTAACATTGCTGATAATTATTCCGATGTAATTGCAATTGGAGACAAGCCACCTGGGATAATTGATCGATTTCCCTTTAACATTGAAACTGGGAAGGCGGAGCCGATCAGGTCAAGGCCTTATAAGGTACTCATTTATTTCCAGGGAGAGATAGAAAGGGAAATTAGTAAATCAAGGGAACAAGGTATAATTGAGGAGAGTGAATCTCCCTGGGCTTCTTCGATTTTAGCAGTTAGGAAGAAGGATGGCTCAGTAAGATTGTCTGTTGATTATAGGAAGTTGAGTGCAGTCACTAAGGATAATACATTTGCATTGCCCTCGATCGAAGAATCACTTGTGAAGGTACGGGATAGTAAATGTTTTACAACTATTTATTTAAAATCTGGATACTACCAAATATCCATTCAGGAAGACAATAAATTTAAAACGGCATTATAGTCAATGATCAACTATTTCAGTTGTATTTTCTTCCTTCCGGTGTTAAAAATGCTCCAAGTCATTTTTCTAGAGTAATGCTGGCAGTTTTGTCTCCCTTAATTGGCCATAATGTTCTTGTTTATTTAGATATCATAATTTCAGGGAAAATGGCCGAAGAACATAATAATATTCGTAAAGTTTTAGAAGCATTGCGACGTAATGGTAGGAAAATAAATTTGTCTAAGTGGAAATTTTCTGTAAACAGGTAGAATTTATAAGTCATATAATAACCCCAGAAGGTATCCAACCCTTCCCCAGTAAAGTAAAAGCTATTAGAGATTTCCAGAGGCCATGTACCCTTAAAGAAGTAGCAATGACTTACTCGCATATCCTAGATTTGATCGCCCGTTTTCAGTAACAACAGATGTGAGTAGCATTGCTATTGGTGGCATAATTTCTCGTCGAGATGATAAAGGTATAGAGTGACCCATTTGTTTTGCTTCCAGGGCATTAAAAGGAGCAGAAAAGAATTATAGTGCATTATATCGAGAGGTATTGGCTATTCTTTAGTTTCTAGAGAGGCATCGTTTCTTTTTATTAGGTCAGCTGATTGAGTTGCAAAGTGATCATCGCCCCTTACATGATTTATTTTATAAAGGTGACTTGACATCTAGACAAATGAGATGGATGGAAATATTGTTACAGTTTAATATAAAGGGTTTGACCACATAGAAGGTAAAGCTAAGAAGGTAGCTGATGCCCTTTTTAGAGGTACACTAATAGGAGTAACAACTAGGGCACGAAAGAAGAACGAAGAACCAACCCAAAATATTGGAGGCCCCATCAAAATAGAAAACGGGATGCAAATTCACGTGAGGAGCAATCAGAAAAAGAGATATGCGAGCGAGAGAGAGAGAGAGAGAGAGAGAGAGAGAGAGAGAGAGAGAGAGAGAGAGAGAGAGAGAGTGAGTTAGAGATGTTGAAGTTTGTGTGTGAGAGAGAGAGAGAGAGAGAGAGAGAGAGAGAGAGAGAGAGAGATGGAAATAGTGAACGTGAATGCGTGTGGGTGGCCGAGGACATGACTAGTGGTGTCCAGAATGAGTGCCCTGATGATGCAGGTGTGATTGACTTGGGAGGTTGATGAGTGCCATCTTTTCTTTCTTGCCAAGCGAAAGATGGCCAATATCACGTGGTTGATGTAGGGCGATCTCAAGCCCTGTCGGTTCAGACATCTCAATATCATTTCGATGTCCTAGACCAACTTGATGTGGGCTGATCTGTGAGGGGATAGCTTTTCCAACGTCAGGAGGACTGCCATGGCCTCCAGAATGTTGATGTGAAAAGTCTTGAACAGGGATGACCAGGTCCCTTGAACTTTCCTTTGATGTGAATGATCTCCCCATCCTTCCGTTGAGGCCTCTGTGTGGATGACTACCGACAGTTGAGGTGGCTGTAAGGGAATAGTCCTTGCTAGGCTCTTGACCTTCGACCACGGCCTCAGAAGCGATCGCAGTAAGGTCGGTGTCAGTCTCTGTTGACCTCTTCGAGCGTTTGATGCATATCTTCTCCAGACTCTTGACGCATCCTTTAGCACTGGGTCTGTTACTGCTGCAAACTGGAGAGAGCCCAGTACTGTTTCCTGTTGGCGTCTTGAAATCCTGTTAGATTTCAGTAGTCTCTAGACAGAACCCACGATCTCTCTCCTCCTCTCTGGTGAAATGGAGAGGCGGTGTGACTGCAAGTTCCAATGGATTCCCAACCATTGAAACTCTTGAGCTGGAGAGAGGCGAGACTTGTTGTAGTTGGTCTTGAAGCCCAGATGTTCCAGGAACTGGATCACCTTTGTGGCTGCCTGCAGACAAGCAGTCTTGGATGCTGCCCACACCAGCCAGTCGTCCAGGTATGCTGCTACCTGAATGCCTTCTAAGGGTAGCTGTTGTACGACTGTGTCCGCAAGTTTTCTGAATATCCTTGGAGCTATGTTTAGTCCAAAGGGCATGGCTGTGAAGACATACTTTGTCTTCTGTAGCTTGAATCCTTGGTAGGAGGAGAGGGGGCGGCTGACTGGAAGGTGCCAGTAAGCATCTGCCAGGTCTATTGAGACTGTGTACGCCCCTTTCGGTAACAGGGTCCTTATGGGTTGTAAGGTTAACATCCTGAACTTGTTCTTCTCGATGAACTAGTTGAGTGGAGACCAGTCTAGAATGACTGAGTTTGTCCGAGTCCTTCTTGGCAACACAAAACAGCCTTCCCTGGAATTTGATGGACTTTGCTTTCCTTATAACCTTTTTGTTCAAGAGTTCTAAGGTATATTCTTCCAATAAGGTGGTGGAGTATTGGAAGAATTGAGGAAATGAAGGTGGAGATCTTTTCCATTTCCATCCTAGTCCATTCTTGATTAGGCTGTTGGCCCAGGGATTGAAGGTCCAACGATCCCGAAAGTGGAGAAGTCTTCCTCCTACCTGGACCATCTCATTGCTTGAATGATCTGGAGGGTTTGCTCCTGACCACGTCCTCCTCTTCCTCTTGGGGGGTTTCTTGAGGAGCCTCGTCTAGACCCTCTACCTTTCGGGCGAAAGGTAGTGGTGTGCCTCTCAAAACTTGGGTTAAAGGCTGGTGACTGGGCTACCAGCTGTTGAGGCACCATCTGGAAAGTGGTTTGCAGCTGAGCAACCATTTGGGGCACCGTGGTCATGGTTACTTTAGGATGTTGCACAGGTTGAGTAGGCAGTCTTGGCTTCTTCGTCTTTCTCTTAGCCAACATGCCCCATTTTTGGAGAAGGTTCCTATTCTCTGTGGCGGCTTTGGTGACTACCTCTTGGACTGCTTCCTTTGGGAAGAGGTCCTTGCCCCAGATACAGGAAGTGATCAACTTCTTGGGCTCGTGTTTGACCGTTGCATTGGCAAACACAAACTCTCTGCAGGCCCTTCTGGCCTTCACAAAAGCGTACAAGTCCTTGACCAATGTAGCCATGTGCATCTTGGCTAGGACTGTATACATGTCTGGGGTGCTTGCAATGCCTGCACACATCTCCATGCAGTTTTGGAGGGACAGAGAGGCGGCTAGTCTCTCTTTTGTCTCCTGTTCTCTTCTCAGGAGAAAGTCCGACAGCTTTGGGAGGTTCTCATTGAACTGCTGTCCTGTAATGTCCGCGTCGAGCTTTGCGACCGAGAAGGTCATGTGGACCTCGTTCCAATCCTTCTCGCCCGTGGGCAATACCAGAGACAATGGCCTACACTCCTCTAGCATAGGACATGGTTTTCCTGCATCAACTGCCTTTAGCAGACTGTGGAGTGCTTCCGACGTGAAGGGGAAAGCTCTGGATGAAGGAGCAAGGAAAGAACGGTGCTTCTTGCTCAACGCAGAAAATCTAGAGTTTGTATAGCTTGCCTTCTTTAGTCTACTCATCAAGAGAGCCTGTGCCTTGTCGTGGTCAGAGACCATAACCTCCTTAGGTTCCGTCTCTTCCTTAGACGCTGGCTCATTCTTCAGCCGGATGAAACTCTCCGGGTAAGCCGAAAGGTTTGGCCAGAATTGAATATCGTTGAGGGGGATGGCCCCCATCTTCTCCGAGATGTAGAGTTTCCCATTCATCATGGGCATGAACTCTGTATACCTCCAGGGATTGGTTTCGGAGCATGGTGGCAGGTCAGAAACTTTGGGCCGCTTGTAGGATCCACGAGAAACAGTTACGCGGCTTGCTTCACTGAATTCCTTTTTCAAATCAAGCTGTTCCTTATGAAGAGTATCCACCAACTGCTGGATCTGGGCCATAATCGCTTGGCCCGTGGGGAACAGCGGGTCTGGTTGAGGGGTTGGAGCCGAAGAAGTTGACGGCACAGGCTGAAATGCTGACACAGACAGTAGAGGGTCTTCCGCTTCTGTCGATTCGAGATCTTCTTCCTCCTCAGGAAGGAGATCCTTTTCAGTGTCCAAGGACACTTCTGACATCCTTTCCTGATGGATGTTCATGCCTTGTAGAGCCTCGTTGATGTCGGCCTCTATTGCTAGTTG
>NC_090740.1:69163929-69223929 GCF_036898095.1 Palaemon carinicauda | reverse complement strand
CGCTGTTAAAAATCATATGTACACAACACATTTTTGTTTAATATCTCTCTCTCTCTCTCTCTCTCTCTCTCTGTCTCTCTCTCTCTCTCTCTCAGAAGAACAAGAGAGAGAGAGAGAGAGAGAGTATTTATTTAAAGAACATGTTAACACCATGTCTACCTTCTCACCGATCGTCCGTCTCCTCCTGGCGTAGCAAATCCTACACCTGCGTTGGCCTGTCTCTAAGGTAAAGTGACAATAAAACACATTTTTTATTTATTATTTTTTTATAATTATCTTTTTTACATGCTTCTTTCATTTTATGCAGTTATGTTATTGTTATGTGTAATTATATGTAGTAATTTATTAAGGAGTTAATATAGGTTTTTGGGGTGTGGAACAAATTATACAAATTACAGTGTAATCTTATGGGAATATTTGCTCCAACATAGGATTGTTTTAACATACGAAGCAGTTTCTGGAACGAATTAAGATTGTATATAGAGGTACCACTGTACAGTAATACCTTGAGATACGAGCTTAATGCGATCCAGGACCTGAGCTCGTACTGTATGTCAATTCGCTCGTATCTCGGACCAATTTTTCTCATATAAAATAACTAAAAAAAAATTAATCCTTTCCCACCCTCTGAAAAAACACCTAAAAACAGTATATTATAGTGGAAAAACATATTTTTAATTGTTCTTATTCACAACCTACACTCACAAAATAACAAAATGGATTTTGAGAAGCGAAAAAGCTATTTTTGATACCTATGTACTGGTTATGATCTGCAATAAAATGTGACATTATTATGGCGTTCTTACCTTCGAGACAGACGGTAGCAGCTTACGGCAGTGTGTTTGGAGGAGGAGGGAGAGAGAAAGGGGAGGAGAGAGACTTGACGGCAACACGTTCGGTACGTTACCCTTTTGTAACTTTCCGTAACATAACCTGAACTTTAAATTTAACTTAAATGAAATTAGCTTACTGTACACACACTTGAAAATGAATATTAGTCTTACGTTACACTAAACTTAATTCTTATTTTGTTTTCATTTTCATTTTTGTACTTTTCTTCTTCCGGGTTGGCTCTTTTTGCCTCGCTTTTTAACTCGCTTTCAACTTTTTGCCAGCCTTTTAAAAGGAACCTATTTAGGGATGCTTGCTTTTTTCTCCGCTTCAAAATGTTACGAAAATGATGTACACAAGTGTCGTCACAAAAGGCTAACGCACGACCACGCGCCAGCTTGTCCGAGTGCCTCTTTTCCATAAGATAAAAAAACTCCTGCCACTCCGCTAACATGTCTCTGATTTCCTTCCTTATAGCATCCTTCTGCTTGAGGATGTTACATATTGTTGATGTACTCCTCTCATATTGGCTAGCCAGCTCAGTCACTCATACACCTCTCTCATGTTTTACGATTATTTCATGCTTTATCTCGATTGTCATCATATGCTTTTTCTTTTCACTACCCTTGTTTGCACTTGCCTGCTTTGGACCCATTCTTAATTTCGTACTGATTAATGCAAAGAATACGTAAAAAAGGCAAACACTACGGCCGATGCTCGGAGATAACTTTACGCGACGGAGATCTGACGGGAAAGAGTGAGAGGTGCTGTTCTCGTGCATAATATCAGGGGACGTATATCTTGATACGACACATGGCAATCTTTACCCCGAATAGCATTTTCGCTTCGAGGGGGAAAAGTGGCGAAACTGAAGGGGAGCCGTTATCAAAGTTACCCTTCCTCCCATACTATTACATGGCTCCAAGATGGCGCTCATTCCTTGTAGCATTGAGCATATATTGTAGGAACAAGCATAAGTATCAACTAGATATACAAAGGTCTCAAGGTTTGTATATATTGTCGAAACAAATGTAAGTACTGTATCAACTATATCCATTGTTTGTATTCATACAATAATATGAGGTTTACCTAGGTAAATAAGTAAGAGAATTCTGGCTACATTTATTGTGCTATTTGCAGTGCGAAATAAGACGCAATTACACTCTCTTAATCCTTTATTTAGGCTAAATGAGTATATGGGATAACAAGTGTAACATGTTAAAGAGAATTATACATACAACATAAACAGATAAAGTTTTCTACCTGAAAGGGAAGAAATGATTAATGCCAATCTGAAATTTGAAAATTTTGATAAAATTTTTCATTATAATTTTCTGTAAATGTTGGATACTGTCAACACTGTGTATAATGTACAGATGGCACAAGTGTTATCTGTATAAATCAACACCTGAAATTTTTTAACAGTCTAAGTGTCACCATGGTGACACCCACATAAAAGATATTGCTCTGGAAGGTGTCAACACTTTTTCACCCTAATTGATAGTCCCAATCAATTCACTGTTCATCGCAGCACTAGACGACAGGTTTTAATACACTATCTGCCGCCACCACGTAATGCTTAAGTTCGTGCACTTGCTTCGCATAATGTTTGTAAAACACTCTGGATGACTTCCATCCAGTATATGAGTGAAGACGCTCGGAGTCCATCCTGAAAAAAGTTCAGTGAGGAACCAATTTTTCTTGGATCATGACCTGCGGGTGTACTGTCAGGACCTGCTCTGCGAATGAAGTAGATGAGCTTTGCCCTCAGTTGTTTTAGGGATAAGTTTGATCTTGAGGTTTCTCCTTTGAAGAGCCGTCCTCCCCTGAAGTCTGAAGTTCTTCAAAGATAGACCTATAGACATTCTACTAAACACAGAGAGACATCTTCCTTCAGAGGGCAGATTCTCCAGGGACCCCATCTCTTAGTGGGTATCTCGTTCTTAGCGAGAATGGTAGGATCAGGAAAGAGATTCAGCTCTCCCACTTCTGTGAACTGAATGTGGCCCTCGTTTCTTGATAGGGCTACTACTTCACTAATTCTAGCCCCTGAGGCTATAGCGAACAGGAAAATAACTTTTTGGGTTAGATCCTTAAGAGAACAATCTTCATTGTTCACGATTGAAGCATAGTGTTGAACCTTGTCCAAGGACCATGAAATGGGCTTCGGAAAAGCTGCAGGTCTAAGTCTAGCGCATGCCTTGGGATCTTGTTAAAGATTTTGTTCGTCAATTCCACTTGGAAGGCGTATAGAAGAGGTCAAGTCAGGGCTGACTTACATGTAGTTATCGTGTTGGCAGCCAGGCCTTGTTCATGAAGGTGGATGAAGAAGGACAGACAGAAGTCTATTGAGATTTCATTCGGTCTTTTGCTTTAACGAAAGCAACCCACTTTTTCCAAGACGATTCATATTGTCTTCTGGTTGACTTGGACTTGTATTCTTCTAAGAAGTCTATACTGCCTTTTGAGATCCCAAATCTTTTCTTAACTGCTAAAGCGAGAAAATCATGAGATGAAGGTTTTGGGTTCTCTGTGATGAAACGAAGACCGTCGACTTCTGAACCAGTCGAGATAGTGCTGAGTTCGGTAGAGGGACCAGCCTCAGCTTCAGTTCCATCACCAGAGGGAACCAGTTGCCCTTGGGCCACTTGGGGGCCACTAGAGCTGCCGTTCCCTTGAAGGATCTCAGCTTGTTGAGGACCTTCAGTAGGAGATTGGTTGGAGGGGACAGGTAAATCCGGGTCCATTCGTTCCAATCGCCTCTGCCAGAGGGTCCTCGTATGGGGCTACATATCGAAGTAGTTTCTTGTTGTCGCTCGTCGCGAAGAGGTCGATCTGCCGTTCCGGGACTTGTTTCAAGATGAAGGAGAATGAGTCTGCGTCTAGGGACCATTCTGACTCTATCGGCTTTAGGCTGGATAGAGCGTCCGCTGTCACATTGCGGAACCCTTGTAGGTGAACTGCTGATAAGGGCCATCTCTTCTTTTTCGCTAGACGAAAGATGGCTAATATCACATGGTTGATGTTGGGCGATCACGAGCCTTGTCGGTTCAGACATCTCACTATCACTTCACTGTCCAAGATCAGCCTGATGTGGACTGATCTGCGAGGGGAAAGTTTTTTCAATGTCAATAGGACTGCCATGGCCTCCAAAATATTGATGTGAAAGGTCTTGAACAGACAAGACCAAGTCCCTTGGACTTTCCTTTAATTGGAGTAACCTCCCTATCCTTCCGTCGAGGCATCCGTGTGGATGGTCACCGATGGTGGAGGTGGTTGCAAGGGCACAATCCTCGTTAGGCTTTTGGCCTTCGACCACGGCTTGAGAAGTGATTGTAGTAAGGTCGGTATCGGTCTTTGTAGATCACTTTGAGCATTTGATGCATATCTTTTCCAAACTCCTGATGCATCTTTCAGCTGTACTCTTAGCTCTGGGTCTGTTACTGCTGCGAACTGGAGAGAGCCCAGTACTCTTTCCTGTTGGCATCTTGAGATCCTATCGGATTTCAGTAGTCTCTTGACAGACCTTGCAATCTCCCTCCTCTTCCCTGAGGGAATGGAGAGGCGGTGTGACATCAGGTTCCAATGGATTCCCAGCCATTGAAATTCTTGAGCTGGAGAGAGTCGAGACTTCCTGAAGTTCATCTTGACTCCCAGATGTTCCAGGAACTGGATCACTTTCTTGGATGCTTGCAGACAAGCCGTCTCGGATGCTGCCCACACCAGCCAGTCGTCCAGGTATTTTGCTACCTGAACACCTTTTAGGCTTAGTTGTTGAACAACTGCGTCTGCAAGTTTCGTGAAGATCCTTGGGGCTATGTTTAGTCTGAAGGGCATGGCTCTGAAGTATTTTTTCTGTAACTTGAATCCTGGGTAGGAGGAGAGGGGCGGCTGACTGGGAGGTGCCAGTAAGCATCTGCCAGGTCTATCGAGACTGTGTATACCCCTTTGGGTAAGAGGGTCCTTATGTGTTGAAGGGTTAACATCCTGAACTTGCTGTTTACTATGAACTTGTTGAGTGGCAACAAGTCTGGAATGACACAGAGTTTGTCTAAGTCCTTCTTGGGAACACAAAACAGCCTTCCCTGGAGTTTGATGGACTTTGCTTTCCTTATCACCTGTTTGCTCAAGAGTTCTAAGGAATATTCTTCTAATGAGGGGGTGGAGTGTTGGAAGAATTGAGGAAATGATGGAGGAGACTTGTTCCATTTCCATCCTAGTCCATTCTTGATTAGGCTGTGGGCCTAGGGATCGAAGGTCCAACGATCCTGAAAGTGTTGGAGCTTCCCTCCTACCTGAAGCATCTCATTGCTTCGGTTGCCCGTAGGGTTTACCTCCTCGACTGCGTCCTCCCCTACCTCGTGAGGTGTGTCTAGAGGAACCCCGTCTGGATCCTTTACCTTTGGGCCGAAAGGTAGTGGTTTGCCTCTCAAACCCAGGGTTAAATGCTGGTGACTGGGAAACCAGCTGTTGAGGTACCACTTGGAAAGTGGTCTGTGGTTGAGCAACCACTTGGGGCACCACGGTCATGGTGACTGTAGGATGTTGCTGGGCAGGCCGAGATGGAAGTCTAGGCTTCTTCGTCTTCCTTTTAGGTTGGGGACCCGCATCCGGGGAAGACTTCCTCTTTGACAAGATGCCCCACTTCTGGAGAAGGTTCATATTCTCCGTGTCAGCTTTCTTTACTACCTCTTTGACGGCTTCATTTGGGAAGAGGTCTTTACCCCACATGTTGGAAGATATCAGGTTCCTAGGTTCGTGTTTCACTGTTGCAGCAGCGAACACGAACTCTCTACAGGCTCTTCTAGCCTTCATGAAAGCGTACAGTTCCTTCACTAGGGTGGCCATATGCATTTTGGCCAGGACCATGAGCATGTCTGGGGTGCTTTTTTGGCCTGCACACATCTCTATGCAGTTCTTTAGGGATAAGGATGCAGCAAGTCTCTCCTTCGTCTCTTGTTCCCTGCGCAAGAGAAAGTCAGATAGTTTAGGGAGATTTTCGCTGAACTGTCGTCCCGCGATATCTGCATCCAGCTTCCCTACTGAGAAGGCTAGGTGGACTTCCTTCCATTCCTTCTCTTCCATGGGTAGGGCTAACGACAGAGGACTACACTCCTCTAGTGCAGGGCATGGTTTGCCTGCCTCCCCTGCCTTGGCAACAGCTTTAAAAGCCTTCGACGTAAAGAGGAAGGCTATTGAAGCAGGAGCAAGAAAGGTAGGGTGTTTCATACTCAAGGCGGACACTTTCGAATTTGAATAGCCCGCCTTCTTCAGGCTGCTCGACAAGAGAGCCTGTGCCTTATCGTGGTCGAAAACCATGACCTCCTTCGGTTCCGTCTCCTCTTTGGGCACTGGCTCATGCTTCAGTCGAATGATGCAATCAGGGTAAGCATTGAAGCTTGGCCAGAACTGGATGTCGTCTAAGGGGACAGCTCCCATCTTCTCAGAGATGTAGAGTTTGCCATTGGTAATCGGCATATACTCCGCGTGTCTCCAGGGATTCGTCTCTGAGGAGGGTGGGAGGTCTTGGACTCGAGCTGCAGATCGACCTCTTCGTGACGAGCGTCATCAAGAAACTACCTCGATATGTAGCCCCATACAAGGATCCTCTAGAGGAGATAACGGACACCACGTCTCTAGTATGGAACGGATGGACTCGGAAATTCCTGTTCCTTCCATCCAAGCTCCTGCTGAAGGTCCTCAACACGCTGAGATCCTTCCAGAGAGGGGCAGTTCTGGTGGCTCCCAAATAGCCCAAGAGCAACTGGTTCCCTCTAGTGAAGGAACTGAGGCTGAGGCTGGCCCCTGTTCTGAACCCAGCACTATCTCAGAGGGTTCAGAAATTAATTGTCTTCAATTCATCACAGAGAGCCCAAACCCTTCATTTCATGATTTTCTTGCCCTAGCGGTTAAGAAAAGATTTGGGATCTCAGAAGGCAATATATAATTCTTAGAAGAATACAAGTCTAAGTCAACTAGAAGATAATATGAGTCATCTTGGAAAAAGTGGGTTGCTTTTGTAAAAGCAAAAGGACCAAAAGAAATTTCAATGAACTTCTGTGTGTCCTTCTTTATCCACCTTCATAATCAAGGTCTGGCACCTAACACGATAACTACGTGCAAGTCAGCCTTGACTAGACCTTTTCTATATGCCTTTCAAGTGGATCTGGCGAATGAAATCTCTAATAGGATTCCGAAGGCATGCGCTAGGCTTAGGCCTGCAGCACCTCCGAAGCTAATCTCATGGTCTTTGGACAAGGTCCTACATTATGCCTCATCTGTGAACAATGAAGATTGTTCCCTCAAGGATCTAACCCAGAAGGTTATTTTCCTGTTTGCTATAGCCTCAGGGGCTAATTAGTGAAATAGTAGCCCTATCAAGAAATGAGGGCCACATTCAGTTCACAGAAGTGGGAGAACTGAATCTCTTTCCTGATCCAACCTTTCTGGCTAAGAACGAGCTACCCACTAAAAGATGGGATCCCTGGAGAATCTGCCCTCTGAAGGAAGATGTCTCTCTATGTCCTGTAGAGTGTCTAAAGGTCTATCTTCGTAGAACTTCAGACTTCAGGGGAGGACAGCTCTTCAAAGGAGAAATCTCTGGATCAAACTTATCCCTAAAACAACTGAGGGTGAAGCTTACCTACTTTATTCGCAGAGCAGATCCTGACAGTACACCTGCAGGTCATGATCCGAGGAAAATTGCTTATCACTGAACTTTTTTCAGCATATGGATTTTGAGCGTCTTCGCTCATATACTGGATGGAAATCATCCAGAGTGTTCTATAAACACTATGCTAACCAAGTCCATGAACTGAAGCACTATGTGGTAGCGGCAGGTAGTGTATTAAAACCTGTCGTCTAAGTACTGCGATGAACAGTTAATTGATTGGGACTATCAATTAAAGGGAAAAGGTGTCGACACTTCCGGTGTGATACCTCTTAAGTGAGTGTTACCATGGTGACACTAAGTCTGTTCAAAATCTAAGTTGTAGAATTATACAGTTAACACTTGTGCCGTGTGTACGTAGTACACAGTGTTGATAGGATACAACATTTACAGAAATTATAAAGGAAAAATTTATTAAAGATTTTCAGTCTTAGAGTGGCACTCATTTCTTCCCTTTCAAGGAGGGAAAAATAATTTCTGTATATGTTGCAAGTATAATTCCTTTAATATGTTACATTAGTTTCACTCGTTATTCCATTTAGTCATTTATTAGAAATAAATTTCTATTAGAATGTAATTGCGTCCTCTTTCGCCCTCGCCCAGCAATTTGTACTTTAAAGATGCCAGAGCTCTATGACTTACTCATTAAAGTAAACCTCATATCATTGTATGCTTACAAACAATGGATATTGTTGACACTGATATTGTTCCGACAATATATACAAACCGTGAGACCGTTTGTATACCTGGTGGATACTTATGTTTGTTCACACAATATATGCTAACCTTGAGGCCCCTTTTCTACTGTCTAGTATGACTCTTCCCTGTAGGGGGCAGGAAGCACTAACATTGTCTATGATTAGTTGTAATGACGGATAATGATAACGTCATTTGTCTCAATGGTCCAGATGACCATAGAAAAATTGTCCCAAGGTTAAGGCACCGATAAAAATCCACAGATACAGTACTTTCTAGTAATTCTCTGGTAAACTTCCATCAGGACGACATGGCTTGAGCCCAAAAAATGAATTTTGAGCGAAAGGAAAAATCTATTTTTGGGTGAGATAGCCATGTCGTCCTGATGGACCCATCCTCCTTTTCTATAGAAAAGGCCTTTGCAGAATCCCTCCCAAACTTACTATATCTGTAGCACCATGCTCAATGCTATAAGGAATGTATGGGAAATAGGGTAACTTTGATAACGGCTCCCCTTCCAAAATTGCCACTCTTCCCCCTCGAAGCGAAAACACTATTCAGGGTGAAGATCGCTATGTTTCGTATCAAGATATATGTCCCCTGATTTATGCGATATCCTTAAGCGAATGTTAAGGATATTCGTGCCAGGAGTTAGAATTCTGGAGACCTAAAGGTAAATTCTCTGGGAATATCACTGTAGTTCATATATCCCTTGGAAGCTACTATTAGGAACCTTCCATCAGGACGACATGGCTATCTCACCCAAAAATAGATTTTTCGCTTCGCTCAAAATCCGTTTTATCAGCCACCAGTTGAGATACTACCCTTAGATAGTTATGGGGTCCTTTGACTGACCAGACATTACTACAATGGATCCTTCTCTCTGGTGTCGGTTCATATTACCTTTGCCTACACATCCACCGAATAGTCTGGCCTATTCTTTGCATATTCTCCTCTGTCCTCATACACCTGAACACAGAGATTACCAAACAATTCTTCTTCTCTCATGGGGTTAACTACTGCACTTTTATTGTCCAATGGTTACTCTCCACTTGGTAAGGGTAGAAGAGACTCTTTGGAAATTTTATTGGATTTCACTGCATTTATATAGATTACAGTTTCTTAACTATAGGTATGTGTGAAGTTATTGTTTTGGAATTTGGTACAGCTTCTGTATTCAGGAATTTTGTGGTTGTGATTTTCTAGGGAAGCCAGTAAGGTAATTGGATGCATTATTAATCTAAATCCTTTTCAACTGATGTAAGACCTCATCCCAGGAGCTCAATTAAATTGAAAAAGGTATTGTACATGAGATTATTTATATGTAAAAACTGGAATCTAATCATTCAGTTATTTTTTGTTCTCCTTCGAGCAGGGTGGACAAAATGTGAGTTCTCTCCATTCACTTCACTCTTGAGAACATTCTCGAATTTCAGTGTGGTTTATGTCTTTATTCTGACTAAATATCCTCTTATCACCTTAATCACTGTTATATCAGAAAAGCAGTTCAGCAGTTCTACAAACTGTTGAATGTAGAGTACTTCCAAGGAACTGGAAATTACCTGTTACCTTTGCTCATATGCAGCTGTTACAGTGACATTACTGTTTACAAAGGCAGGATACAGGTCAATACATAGAGACTTAACATGCACATATGTGATCACTGCCCAAGCCCCCTCTCCCCTTTTGTGCAGCATTTGAGAGGAAGGTAATGGCTTTAGATATCCGAATAGGTAGACTTCCGTTACCCCTAAAACGGATTTTGATCAAAGTGAAAAATCTATTTTTGGGTGAGAGGGCCATGTCGTCCTGATGGAAGGGTTCCTTTAGGTAGCCTTCTAAGGGATATTTGCTACAGTGATACTCCCAGAGAATTAAACCGAAGGTCTCCAGGATTCTAACTCCTAGCGCGAGTATCCAATAAAGGATATCACATAATATTACGGGATGTAATCTAGATACGACACGTGGCAATCTTCACCCTGAATAGATTTAACTCTTTGATGTAAGGGGGAAGAGTACCAAAGAAAGGGGTGCCGTTCTAGGTACCCGGTAGACCTCCTTCCCTACTACTACCGTGACGCCATTCCTTTTCGTGCTGTTAAGCAGAAATTGCCACAGATAAAGTAATTTTGGGAGGGGTCAGCAAAAGGGTGGGTCCATCAGGACGACATGGCCCTCTCACCCAAAAATAGATTTTTCACTTTGATCAAAATCCGTTTTTTGGGCTCAGGCCATATCGTCCTGATGGCAGTATACTAGAGAATTGTCTTGAAATTACTATTAGCTGTGGGTTTGTGTGTGCCTTCCACCTTGAATAAATTTCCTTATCTGGTCTACTAGACCTGTATATGAAATTCCAGAGATCTGTCATTTCCACTAAACCTGGAGCTGGTTTAGTGCTTCCTGCCCCCAGCAGGGAAAATGTCGATATTGACATTAAGGATTCAAGGTTTGTATTTCCATTGGAACAAAAAGGGGAAAACTTTGAAGCCTACCTATGTGATCTCAAGATATAAGCCCTATACAGGGAGTAAATAAAACTAGTGTATTTTATTACCTTATAACTGAGGGAGCAGTAATAAGACGCGAATACATTTTAAGTATTTTATTATGCAAATAATTTATCCAATATTGTTACAACAAAGTATGAATCTGATCCAGCATTACAACACATCAAAGTCCATATTTTCTTGTGTAGAAAAAATATACAAATACATTATCGTAATAACGCCATTCAATGGAAATGTGAAACCAAAGCTATCTGACATGTTCAGATGTTCGGAAATGCATAAACACTGTGACGCAAACGTTCACTCGGCACTGGTGTATTGGTCAGATATGCACTTACATAGAACAGTATGTCTATTCATAGCTGTGATCTGCACTAGAGGGTAGGTATACGTACCCATGCACCCGATGCACTGTAAAGTCCCAAAACAGTCCACTGTTCATCGCAGCACTAGACGACGGGTTTAATGACACTGCCCGCCGCCACCACAAAGTGTTTTATTTCATGTACTTGCTTCGCATAATGTTTGTAGAAGACCCTGGATGATCTCCACCCAGTGTATGAGTGGAGTCTTTCATAGTCCATACGTTGAAAGAAGTTCAACGAAGAAGCGACTTTCCTTGTACTGTCAGGATCCGCTCTGCGAATTAAGTAGGTGAGCTTCGCTCTCAGTTGTCTTAAAGATAGGTTTGATCCTGAAGTTTCGCCTCTGAAGAGCTGTCCTCCCTTGAAGTTTAAAGTTCTTTGAAGATAGACCTTAAGACTCTCTACTGGCACAGAGAGGCATCTTCCTTCAGTGGGCAGATTCTGCAAGGACCCCACCTCTTGGTGGGTAGCTCGTTCTTGGCAAGAAAGGCAGGATCAGGAAAAAGTTTCAGTTCTCCTGAGTCTAGGAACTAAATATGGCCTTCGTTTCTGGATAAAGTCACTATTTCACTAACTCTAGCCCCTGAGCCTATTGCAAACAGAAAAATTACTGTGTTAAATCCTTTATAGTTCAATCCTCATTGTCTAGGTTCTAAGCATACTGCAAGACTTTGTCCATAGACCACGTGATGGGCTTTGGTGGGGCTGCTGGCTTGAGTCTAGCGCATGCTTTCGGGATCTTATTAAAGATTTCAGTAGAGAGGTCCACGTCAAAAGCGTAGAGAAGTGGTCTAGCCAGGGCCGATTTACAAGAAGTAATTGTAGTAGAGGCCAGGCCTTGTTCATGGAGGTGTATGAAGAATGCAAGACAGAAATCTTTCGATATCTCTGTCGGTTTCCTTGCTTTCACAAAGGACACCCATTTCTTCCATGACGATTCGTATTGTCTCCTAGTCGAACTTGACTTGTACTCCTCGATGAAGTCAACTTTATCCTTCGAGATTCCAAACTTTTTGTTCGCTGCTAGCGTGAGAAAATCATGAGATGTAGGTTGCTAGTTCTCGAGGATGAAGCGTAGACAGTCGACTTCTGGACCAGTTGAGATAGCACTGGATTCGGCTAAGGAAACAGCTTCAGTTTCAACTCTAGGACTAGAGGGAACCAATTGCTTTTGTGCCACTTGGAGACTACGACTGCTGCTATCCCTCTGAAGGATCTTAGCTTGTCGAGGACTCTTAGCAGGAGTTTAGTTGGTGGAAAAAGGTAAATGCGATTCCACCTGCTCCAGTCAAGGGACATGGCATCCATCGCTTCTGCTTGAGGGTCCATGCAAGGGGCTACGTGATGAGATAGTTTCTTGTTGTCGCTCATTGAGAAGAGGTCGATCTGCAGTTCTGGGACTTTTTCCGAGATGGAAGAGAATGAGTCTGCGTCTAGGGACCATTCTGTCTCTATGGGCTTTCTCCTAGATAGAGCGTCCGCCGTCACATTGCGGAACCCTGGTTGGTGAACTGCTGATAGGTGCCATCCCTTCCTCCTTGCCAGGTAGAAGATGGCTAACATCACATGGTTGATGTGAGGGGATCTCGAGCCTTGTCAATTCAGACACTTTACTATCACCTCGTTGTCCAGGACCAATCTAATGTGGATTGATCTGCAAGGGATAGTCTTTTCAGTGTCATGAAAACTGCCATAGCTTCCAAGATGTTGATATGAAATGTTTTGTACTGGTGCGACCAATTCCCTTGCACTTTTTTGTCGTGAGAATGGCCTCCCCATCTTTCCAAGGAGGCATCAGTGTGTATCATCACTGATGGTTGTGGTGGTTGCAGGGGAATTGTCCATGCTAGGCTCTTGGCTGTTGACCACGCCCTTAACTGCGTGTGCAACTAGGTTGGGGTCAACCTTAGTTGATCTCTTCGAGCGTTTGATGCATATTTCCTCCAGACTACTGACGCATCTCTCAGACGTGCCTTTAGCACAGGGTCTGTCACTGCTGCGAACTGGAGAGCCCAATACTCTTTCCTGTTGGTGTCTTGAAATACTCTTGTGACGGATTAGTCTCCTGACAGATCCCGCTATTTCTCTCCTCTTCCTGGATGGAATGGAGAGGTGGTATGACTTTTAAGTTCCATTGGATTCCTAGCCACTGGAACTGTTGAGCTGGAAAGAGAAGAGACTTCTTGCGGTTGATTTTGAAGCCCAGGTGTTCCAAAAAGTGGATCACCCTGTTGGCTGCTTGCAGATAAGTAGTCTTGGGTGCTGCCCATACCAACCAATCGTCTAGATATGCTACCACTTGAACTCCTTCGGTGCGTAGCTGATGGACGATTGTGTCTGCTAGCTTCGTGAATATCCTTGGGGCTGTGTTCAGTCCGAAGGGCATTGCTCTGAAGACAAACTTCTTCTTCTGTAGTTTGAATCCTAAGTAGGAGGAGAAAGGGCGACTCATTGGGAGATGCCAGTAAGCATCTGCTAGGTCTATTGAGACCATGTACGCCCCTTTTGGCAGAAGAGTCCTTATGTGTTGCAAAGTAAGCATCCAGAATTTGTTATTCTCGATGAACTTGTTGAGTGGAGACAAGTCTAGAATGACTCTGAGTTTGTCTGAGTCTTTCTTGGGAACACAAAACAGCCTTCCCTGGAACATGATGGACCTCACTTTCTTTATTACCTTCTTGTTCAAGAGTTCTGAGGTATATGCTTCCAACAAGGGAGTGGAGTGTTGGAAGAATTCTGGAAAACGGGATGGAGTTCTGCTCCATTTCAACCCAAGTCCATTCGTGATTAGGCTGTGGGCCCAGGGATCGAAGGTCCAGGGATCCCGAAAGTGATGTAGTCTGCCCCCTACCTGGAACCCTTCATTGCTTGAGGGGTCCTGCGGATTTGTGTCCGCAACCACGTCCTCCTCGGCCCTGAGAGAAGTTACCTTCTGGAGAACTTCTCTTACGGCCTTTTCCTTTCTCTCAAAGGTAGGATTAAAAACTGAAGACTGGGCTACCAGTTGTTGAGGGACCATCTGGAAGGTGGTCTGAGGCATCGGGGTCATTGTCATGGAGTTGTGCAGGTCTACGTGGTCTCCTTGGGCTGGGGACCTCCTTCCGAGGAAGATTTCCTTTTCGAGGTCATGCCCCACTTTTGGAGAAGGTTCCTGTTCTCCGTGGCTGCTCTGGCAATGATCTCGTGGACCAGTTCCTGTGGGAAAAGGTCTTTACCCCAGATGCTCGAGGTAATCAGCTTCCTTGGTTTGTGTCTGATGGTTGCTGAGGCCAAGACGAACTCTCCGCAGGCTCTCCTCGCTCTGAGGAAAGCGTATAGGTCTTTCACAAGGGCACCCATGTGAGACTTAGCCTGGGAGATGAAAATTTCTGGGGCATTATGTTGACCTGCACTCATTTCCAGTCAGTTCTGATGAGAGAAGGAAGCCTCAAGTCTCTCCTTTGACTCCTGTTCCTTCCTCAGAAGATGGTCTGGCAACTTCAGAAGGTTCTCATTGAACTGTTGTCCTTCTATCTCTGGATCCAACTTAGAGACGGAGAAGGTTAGGTGGACATCCTTCCACTTCTCGCAGGTAGGCAGTGCTAGAGAGAATGGCTTGCATTCCTCTAGGGTTGGGCAGGGTTTTCCCTCATCGTCTGCCTTGACGGCAAAGTCTAGTGCTTTTTCCGTAGAGGGGAAAGAGATGGAGGATGAGGCAAGAAAGGTGGTGTGTTTCTTGCTCAGTGCTGAGACTTTGGAGTTGGTGTACCCGGCTCCCTTCAAGGCCTTCAGGAGGACGGCTTGTGCCTTCTCATGTTCGAAAACAATTACCTCTTTGGAGACTGTTTCCTCTCAGGCTGCGTTTTCATCCCGCAGTCTCACGTAGCACTCTGGATCAGGTGAAAAGTTAGGCCAGAACTCAAGGTCTTCAATCTGCCTGCCCCCAACTTCTCAGACACGAACAGTTTCCCATTCATCATAGGCATATGCTCCGCATACCTCCAGGGATTAGTTTCGGAGCAGTGAGGGAGATCCGACACTCTAAGAGGTTTCTTAGCAGTGCCCTTGGTGGATCCGAAGCGATCCATCCTCACCTGTAACAGTTTTCGCTGCTGCCTGAGCAATTCCTGCGTCTTCTCTTGTTCCCTTTGGAACAATTCCATCATCTGTTGAAGAGATGTTAGAATCTCTTCATTTGTGTTGACCTGGGCAACAATTCCATCATCTGTTGAAGAGATGTTAGAATCTCTTCATTTTTGTTGACCTGGGCAACTGGTTGTGGAGTTGGGGCCGAGGATGTTGACGGCATAGGTTGGTATGCCGTCACGGCAAACTGAGGGTCTTCTGTTGCCGTTGACACGGATCCTTCTTCCTCCGCTCGTGGAGGGTCCACGTTTTCTTCAGGGCCACCTTGCAGTAGGTCCTGTTCGGTGTTGGTGGACACTTCTGACATCCTCTCTTGGTGGATGTCCATGCCTACTAGTGCCTTATTAATGTCCGAGTCGATCTTCAGTTGTACGAAGGGGGACCGGAGCTGTTCCTGGGGCACCACCGCACTCGGCAGAGCCTTGGGGAACAGTAGGCACCTTAGGGAGTCATTAGGTAATTATGGTCCTGGAGAGTTCTTTTGGAACCCTCTGTTACTCATTTGCGAAGGGTGTCCCTCGCTGTGTCCCTAGTCTCTATGGTAACTAGGGGGGCTTTGCCGAAGTCGTTGGCCAGCAGGATTGAGCAGGTGGGGCATCCCTTCGGGTCCCAATACCTTAGGACTCCTGACACGATGCAGCAGGGGGCACGAGTCCTGCACTTCGTGTGACCATTAAAGTCTTGCCCTTTGTGGTTGCAGAACAACGCTGTGCACTTCTCCATAGGGTCCTCCCGTAAAGGAAAAAACCAAATGAGTATTCTGTGTTTTTTGTATAAGTGATATAAAAGCATACAGTTTTTAATAACAATAGTAATTACTATTGTTTATGGTAGCTTAGGATAGTAAGCTTGAAAGGAAGTAGAAAAGACACATATCTGTATTTCCTCTCCCAGGCTATTGCTGAGACCTCCATCAGTATTTATATTCAGTTTCCCTGATAGGGAGGATACAAGGTAGAGAAACTCTAGGAACTAGAGTTAGAGTTAGTAAATGTCGTATACTAACATTATCCACCTGTAATACATATTAATATCGATCGGGTATTTTAAGTCCCTGATGATCTAGGAAAACCATCTGGGTGTTGAGGGAGTATTCAACCTCAACAGAATATCGTGGTCACAACAATTGTCTGCGATAGGAAACACAGAGTATGTTAGAAAATATGTGTACCACTGTATAGTTGTATACAGTAGTTTGCCGGCGGCATTGCCGATGTTAGGTTAGTACCTGGCGGTACTAACTGATAGAGAGAGAGAAAGATTAAGGAAGGAGAGTTTCCTACTATTATGAATAAACATAACAGCTGGAAATGTAGGAGGACTATCAGACCGCCTACTGTCTCCTTGCCGGAATGAAAGTTCCAATGGAAGGGGAAAGAATCTATTAGATTCTGGCTTCCACCCATCCACAAAAGGCCTGTCTCCGGCAATGAATGTGGATGGCAGCTCAAGGGAGAGCTGAGGACTTTCCATAGAATGTTAGGTTTCTCACCGCCAGCCGTCAGGAGCCATCTCAATCTTCCCCCCAATATTATTCACTTCCTGTGAAGGAAGGGAGTAAGGGGGAAGGTGCCTTACCTTACCTTATTGCCTTATTTTTTGTTTGGGTTCCCCCAGGTCCCTCAGTGTGAGGCACCTCATATATCCACCAGAGAGTTGCTAATGCATCTTCCGGTGTATTTTGCATCTTCCAGTCTTGGATGGTCTGGGATGCATCTTAGGTATTTATCGAGCTTATTCTTAAACACATCTACGCTCACTCCTGATATGTTTCTTAGATGAGCTGGCAGCACATTAAATAGTCGCTGCATTATCGATGCTGGTGCGTAGTGGATTAATGTCCTGTGCGCCTTTCTTAGTTTACCTGGAATATTTTTTGGCACTATTAATCTACCTCGGCTTGCTCTTTCTGATATTTTTAGCTCCATGATGTTTTCAGGAATTCCTTCTATTTGCTTCCATGCTTGTATTATCATGTAGCGTTCTCTTCTCCTTTCTAGACTGTATAGTTTTAAAAATTTCAGTCTTTCCCAGTAGTCAAGGTCCTTAACTTCTTCTATTCTAGCAGTATAGGACCTTTGTACACTCTCTATTTGCGCAATATCCTTTTGGTAGTGTGGGTACCATATCACATTGCAGTACTCGAGTGTACTACGTACATAAGTTTAGTAAAGCATAATCATGTGTTCAGCTTTCCTTGTTTTAAAGTGTCTGAATAACATTCCCATTTTTGCTTTACATTTAGCCAACAGTGTTGCTATTTGGTCGTTGCATAACATATTCCTATTTAACATTACACCAAGGTCTTTAATTGCTTCCTTGTTTGTGATTGTCTCATTATTAGGTCCCTTGTATGCATATACCATTCCTTCTCCGTTTCCATAATTTATTGATTCAAATTTATCGGAGTTAAATACCATCCTATTTATCTCCGCCCATTCATATATTTTGTTTAGATCTCTTTGTAGTGAGTTCCTATCTTCATCACAAGTAATTTCTCTACTTATTCTTGTGTCATCGGCGAAACTTCTCACTACGGAGTTTTCAACATCACAGTTTATGTCTGAGATCATAATAACAAACAGCAGTGCAGCTAATACCGTACCTTGTGGTACACCAGATATTACCTGGGCTTCATCTGATTTCTCGTCATTTGCAACCACTATCTGTTTTCTGTTTTGCAGGAATTCTTTTACCCATTTTCCTATCTTTCCCACAATATTATGCTTTCTCATTTTTTTCTCCAATATGTTATGGTCTACCTTGTCAAAGGCTTTTGCAAAATCTAGATAGATCACATCTGTGTCTTTTTCATTTATCATATTTTTGTATATATTTTCATAGTGTGCTATCAGTTGGGTCTGTGTACTTTTTCCAGGCACGAAACCGTGTTGACCCATATTAAACAAATTATTTTTAACCAAATGGTTCATTATTTTCTTTTTTATTACCCTCTCATACACTTTCATAATATGTGAGGTTAGACTAACAGGTCTATAATTGCTTGCCTCTAGTCTTGATCCACTTTTGAAGATAGGGGTTACATAAGCTAATTTATGTTTAACATATATCTCGCTCTTATCTACACTTTATCTTAGCAGTATTGCAAGCGGATTCGCGATAGTGTTTGCAGTTTTTTTTAACAAAATCGCTGGAACTCCATCTGGTCCGGCTGCCGATCCATTTTTAATTTCGTTTATAGCCGTGACAATATCTGCTTCATTAATATCTATATCCGTTAGATATTCAACATTTTCTTCTCTCATTTCTGTTTCATTATTCTCATTCGCAATTCTTGGTGTGAACTCACTCTTATATTTTTCTGCTAATATGTTGCATATTTCCTTTTTTTCATTCGTTAGCCGTCCTTCAATTCTTAGAGGGCCTATTTCTAATCTCCCTTTATTCATCTTTTTTGCATAGGAGTAAAGTACTTTGGGGTTTCTTTTTATATTTTGAAGTGTCCTTTCTTCTAAGTCCCTTTTTTCATTTTCTTTCGACTGTATAATCTTTTGTTCTGCATTTTCTATCTTACATTTTATTTCCCTCATTTTCCACACCTTTTTTTTTTTGCAAGATTTTCCTTCCACTTTCTAATTTTCTGAAATAAGATCCTTCTGTCTCTTGGTATGCACGTCTTTTGTTTATTGTTTTTTTTCGGTACATATTTTTCAACAATTTTCTCCAGTATTTTGTACAGTATGTCCGTATTTACCTGTATATTATCACTTACAAATACATTTTTCCATTCTTTATTCAGTTCTTCATTTATTTCTGACCATTTTATATTCTTACTGTAAAAATTATATTTTCCATATCCTTCCCAAAGTTTTGTGCTTTTATTAATTCTGCGATCACTTGCTTTGGAATGGACTATCAATTCTATGACATTGTGTTATACACTATTATTTCTTTAACATAATTCACCTCATTCACAAATACTAGATCTAGGACATTTTCCTTTCTTGTTGGAATGTGGTTTATTTGTTGCATATTATGTTCTAATAGCATATCTTGAAGCTTTTCAAATTGCCTCTTATCTTCTGCGCTACTATTACTATCTTTTTTATATGTATACATACAACCACTTTCTTCTATCCGTTCTTTCCAATCCACGAAAGGAAAGTTAAAATCTCCGGATAGGAGTATATTCCAGTCTTTATGGTTTCTACATATATCATCTATTTTTTCTATTATTATGTCAAACTCCTTAGTGTTTGGGGGTCTGTAAACTACAATATTCACTAGTTTTTCAAATTCAAATTCTACCGCAATCAATTCACATGCTGTGTTGCTGTATTTTTCACAGACTTTTCCTTGATTTATGTCTCTTCCATATATTGCGGTTCCCCCTTGATTCCTATTTTTTCTGTCTGATCTATAAGTTTGGAAACCCTTTATCTGGTCATCACTGCCAGTCTCTTGGGAATACCATGTTTCACTTATATTTAATATATCTATTTTTTCAATTTGGGTTAGTTCTTCTAAGAACTCTATTTTCCTTTTAGAGTTACTCGTGACTAAACCCTGTGCATTCATCACTATTATGGTTTGTGTTTCATCCCCATTATTTAATATTGGTAATAATATGGATTCTCCCATGCTTCCTTCCTGTTCTGATATGATGTTCTTTTCTTCATTTCCCGGAATTCTGCCATTAAAAAATCCAACTTTTCTATTATATTTGCTCTTTCGCCTTCATATTTATTTTTGTGTGTATACCTGCAATTGTCCCCATATCTGCACCAACCCCTGGCATTATAGATGCATTCTTTGTAGTTGGGCTCTAAATGTGCAGGTTTGGGTTGAAAGGCCTCATATCATGGGGCTCTTGGTTCATAGCACGGTAAATACACGGCCTGCTTTTTTGTTTCTTTTTTTGTTTCTTTTTTGCTTTCATTTTTCTTTTCAGTTTGCTGAGTTTTCTTACTTTCATTCATGGTTGCAGGATGCATATATCGACATTTTTTGTTGAAACTGCATCCTTTTCCTTCTTTTAGGTTTTTGCATATTTTTGGATGGAGATCTCTGCATTCGTCTCCATATCCGTCTAAATACGCACATTTTCATAATTATGGCATATCTTTGGATGCTTGTAGTAGCATCTTTCGCCAAATCTGCAATTCCCTCTTTTCAGCATATTGCAGACTATATCCTTCTTTTCTATTTTTTCTTGTTCTTGCTCTTCCCTAAAATTATGTAGGTCTGGGTAGAGTCTCTTGGGTCTATTATTTGTTTCCATCTGGTAATTTATTTCTTCATAAGTATGTTGTTGGATGGCATCATAGGTTATATCAATGATTTCTTCTGCATCCTTACATATATCCTGTTCATTGTTCTCTTCTTCTTTTTCTTCTTCTGTTTCTTCTTCTTCCTCTTCTTTATCTTCAACTATTTGCAGATTTAGTCTCGACTTAATTATATTTTCTATCCAGACTAAGCATGTTGAGCAGAATACCTTTGTGTCTTTATTTTCTATTTTTTGCTGTATTTCAGCACATGTGGGGTGTGTTGGAACATGACAGGCATCACATTTTCTAATCAATTGTTGAGGATTATTAATGGAATACCATATCTTACATGTATTACACCATTTTGGCATTCTTTTTCCCATTGCATCAATCAGCATATTCACCATATTGGACTTCTTATTGTTCTTTGATGGAATGTGTTGATTGATGTAGACTTTCTTTATAAGTCTCTTTATCACTTGGATCTTCTTTGGAATTTCTTCTATTATTTTGCTGATGTTTTCCGCAGATTTGCTCCAGTTTATTGGATCATATTGTTTCAATATGTCTGCGAATATTTTTCCGTCACACTGGTTGACGTTACTAGTGACCTCTGTTATCAGACGGTCGAGCTCCTGTTTCGCCAACTCATGGAATTTATTTTTGCTGAGTCCAGCGATGTCTCTCCAAGCCTTGTCCGTGTTGTACATAGCCATCTTGATTAGATTTTTAGTAATTCACAAGATAACTATTCTATGCCGACATTTTATCCCACTTCTCTGACCTCAAACTAATCACTGACTATTCACGAAAACTTGTAGCTATATTGCACTCGATAGCCTTTTGTTATCCGCGTTAAATCAGGATATTTATAGGGTCGCAAAAGTGTAATCACTCACCGGCACACAGATACAAAACTGAGCAGAGACGGCTGAACTAACTGCTACCGGCAGGGTACCAGCCGGTGACACAATCACCCTAGCAAGCCGGGATGACTGTCAGAATACCGGTGAAAGAATCTTGTGATGGCATGATGTCACTAAAGGACATAGGGGGAAGGGTTAAGGGTCTTATAGTTCATTGATATCAGAGGTGATGGCAGGTATGCCGCCTCCCTCAAACAATGAACTGAGGAAGCATAGCTTCCTGTGCTGACGACATCGTCGACAGCAAGACAAGGGCACCCTGAGTAAGTCACTATCTAAATCAAAGCTGGAGGCAGTAAGAACTTCGTTCTACTCGACGGCGATGAAGAGAGACAGTAGCTGCCGCCTATAACGGCGGCGACACTCAGGGATGGAGAAAGGGTTTAGCCTCTTCTTTTTGAGAGAGAATGAATATCGTAACGTGTCTAAAGATTTTAGAGAATGTAATATCTCATACGAATCGAGAAGGAACGATAGGGTGAGGCTAAACATCGGGAATTACTTTACTAACGAATATATGAGCAAGAGTAGCCTTGCTCTGGTAGGAGCCCCGGCCAAGGTAATCGGTACCACCGGGGTTCCCGCCGCACACGATAAGTAAAGCCACATAATAGAAAGAGGATTAATTTTCATGTATGCAATATCACAGCTTGTATAATTTGCCTAACTAGCTAATGTTATAGCTTAAAACCGGGAAGTTTCGCCCTACTGACTAAATAAAACGCAAATGAAACGGGCAACAGCAGCTGTAAAATGGCTGCTTCCGGTCTCGGCAACGCTCACCCAAACACACTTAAATTATTGGAATTTTACTGTGAAAAGGGAGACTAAAATTATACACAAGAAAGAATTAATACTCAACTTTCTAGATGACGAAGATGCTGGAGATTGCATGATGATATTCCAAAAACTAGTAACAAAACACCGGGCTAACGGGGAGCACAACACGCTTAGCAGGCTTCTAGAAAAGGAATGGCCTCGCGGTAGTATTAGGGAAGGAGGTCCACCGGGTACCTAGAACGGCACCCCTTTCTTTGCCACTGTGCCCCCTCACATCAAAGAGTTAAATCTGTTAGAGGTGAAGGTTGCCATGTGTCGTATCTAGAATACATCCCGATATTATGCGATATCCTTTATTGGATACTCACGCCAG
This sequence comes from Palaemon carinicauda, assembly GCF_036898095.1. Classification (NCBI taxonomy): domain Eukaryota; kingdom Metazoa; phylum Arthropoda; class Malacostraca; order Decapoda; family Palaemonidae; genus Palaemon; species Palaemon carinicauda. The sequence continues at coordinate 69,201,419 of NC_090740.1, read as the reverse complement.
GAGTTAGAATCCTGGAGACCTTCGGTTTAATTCTCTGGGAGTATCACTGTAGAAAATATCTCTTAGAAGGCTACCTAAAGGAACCCTTCCATGAGGACGATATGGCCTGAGCCCAAAAAAGTTCTCAGATGTAGTTGACAGGAACAGAATGGTGTAAAATTTTCATGTCCCAAGTCAAACTTGAACTTGGAATTCAGTAAACAAATATGATACTGAATTATAGTTAATTAAATCAGGGACTCGCTGTTATACATAGTAAGTTACCTTTATAATTTTCAAGGCATCTCCCTATGTATATCTGAGTGATGCTCATGAAAGAGATTAGTAAATGTTTGTTTATGGTAGCATTAGAATTTATTTTTTAAATTGTTGTCTGTAAAGACTGAAGAAAAGAAGCTTTAACATGAGATTCCTTATTCTAAGTGCAATTTTATTTTCAGGATCATATTCATTTTTGACCAAAATGGTGAAGGACCCAAGGGAAGCCATAGCAAGAGTAAAGTTGCTCCCCCAAGGTTGAATGGTGAAAGGATAGGAGTCTTTGCTACTCGATCTCCTCACAGACCTAACCCGTTGGGCCTGACACTTGCTAAACTTGAAAAAGTAGAAGGTATGGACATATGTGATTTTTTGAGTGTATGGTATAATTCTAGCAGAGGTTTAAGATTAATGCACTAATAGTAATACCTGTAGATTGTTGGAATTTATTTTAATTTCAACCTTACTTATATTTAATAAACAAAACAATTATTTAACAACCAAAACAATTTACATTAAAGAGTAGATCCACTAATAAAACTTTGTGACATTGGCGTACATTACCTTTTTCCCTAGACATGCCCAAAGATACATAATAATGTAAAGCACTTATCACAAATGTTGACGTTGACGTATTCCAAAATTGTCATTGTCTTGGAGTTTGAACGTTCAGTTTTGTTCAGAGTTAATTTCCTATGAAGATGCCGGCCTTTCTCCTGAGTAACTCATACTGTAACTGTTCGCCGTGGCTGTGGTAACCTCCGAGGTAATTTACTTCTTACCTTTGACAGGTAAATATTATGCACGCGCGAACTTAAGGCCTATCAGGAAATTACTAGTTCAAGTCATATAATTCATAAGTTTAATTTTATCATTCATTTTACTTATCATTAACGCTAATAGTTACTATACTAAGTAGCATTAAGTTATTTACTTATTAAGAAAAATAGGTAAAGCTTCGAGTCAAGCTAACGACCGAACGGCTATTCCCCACAGTCTGACACAAATATCAATCTTTTCTGATTGAATGAATTAATTTAATGTTAACTGTATTCCTTATAAGGAAACAGTTTTGTTTTCCCGTCTTTATTTTTCAACGTTGTTCGAGAGTTTCGGACAAAGTGAATAAAAATGGAGTTGTTGACAATTTTTTGGTTTTTAACACACTCCCCACAAAGGATTGCAATTATAGAATTGCAATGAATACCTTCATTAACCATACATTATTTATTAAGGTCACCTTAAATCTGACTACTGTGTTAAACAATTATTTCCAACAACGCTAAATAAAAAGTATGGCTAAGTTACTTTAGCACCATCCTCATGTTACTAAAAGTGTAGCATTTTAACTTTAGTCTTCACTTTATTTAAAGTGTAGCATTTTAACTTTAGTCTTCACTTTATTTTAAGTGTGGCATTTAATTTATATATTTACACCAATTTTAACTTAGCTTAGTTTACTATAGGCTATCTCCTAATTTTACTTTTTATTTACATATTTAGTTTTATTTTCTTATTACCTAAAAAGTAATTATTTGCAATGCCCTTAATCCTTGTTTAAAGTTAAAGAATAAAGCATTTAATAAAGTATATCCTCACACTGAAAAAGTTTCGAGTGTGTAGCATTTTAGTCAAAATAAAAACTTAATTAATAGTAATTACAGTAAATGATATACTGAAAAGCAGTATTTACAAATTATCTAAATTTTCCCTTAGCATTCTTTCAAATCTTTCGGTAGCGTTTCTCTTGGGTCTTACAGACCTTTCGCCTTGTTCAACGTGAACAGATCAGGTTTTTTTATACTGTCTCTGGTTGGCCTTTCTCTTATAGCATGTGTCACTGACAGTTCCATAGGATAAAGATTACAAATAGAATGATATTCTATAACCCCATTACCTTGCTTTAGTTTCACTGACCTAATATTATTGTCAAATCCTAATATTAATTCTAATACCTTACTGTTACGAACTCCCTCCCTCTAGGAGGAAGCCATAACGTGTTCTTTTTCAATATTAAACTTACCCGGTGATCATATAGCTGTCAGCTCTGCTGCCCGACAGAAAAACCTACGGACGAAATACGCCAGCGATCGCTATACAGGTGGGGGTGTACATCAACAGCGCCATCTGTCGAGCAGGTACTCAAGTACTCCATGTCAACACAGAACCAATTTTCTCTCTGTCGTGCCACCGGCAAGACCTACTAAATACGCTGTTGTTTTCTGGATTGATTTTCACGTTATTTGGTGAAGTATTCATTTCTGGTTATTAGCTATCGCTGTGCAGAAGTTATCTTCAATACTTCCTTGCATTCTTTTGTTGAATTTTGGATTATTTGTTGACGACTTGGATAGATTTTGAATTCCCCCCTTTGACTAATTCAAGATGTCTGACCCTTCTCAAGTCCCCAAGTACAGGAAGTGTAGCGCTAGGGACTGTTCAAGGCGTCTTCCGAAGGCCTCTATCGATCCGCACACCATTTGTTCCAATTGTAGGGGTAAAGCCTGTCAATTGGAAGATCGATGTGAGGAATGCGTTGGGCTTTCGGAATTCGATTTTCAAGAATTCCTGAAATATGCACGTAGGCTAGAGAAGGATAGAATCAGGAGGAGTTCGTCTCGCTCAGTAGATTTTTCCTCTCCCCATGCCCCACAACCTATTCCTTCCCCTGTAGTGGTTGCACCCGACCCCCCTGCTAGCTCTCATCAACCTTCGATGGCAGATATGATGCGTGCCATCCAGGCTCTAGGTGAGAGAGTCGAGTCATTGGCGAATGACCGCAATCAACTCATGGCTGACGTCAGGGAGTTGAAAGGTAAGAGTGCAGTGGGAAGTGAAGTGAGTGTTAGTGCAGTGAAAAGTGTCAGTGTTACGCATGAGGGTGCGTCTGTTCGTGCCTGTCGTCCTCCCAGTCCGGGACCTCTTGCAAGCTCCCAAGCCCAGGGGAGAAGCAATGTCGTACGACCAAAGGGTTCGACAGGCTTTAATCAGCGGACAGACGTTCCCTCCGTGGTTTCGGACGTATCTTGCCTAGATCGTCCCACCCACAAGAAGACGAGTGAGCCCGTTCATTCCTCGTCTGCGGAAGAGGTTTCTCGCCAGAAACGATGGACCAAGGTCTCACGGCCTCTTAAACGCAAGGTCCCTTCCGAGCAAGTCCAACGGCCCAGGTGTAGCCACTGGGTCAGTTCGGACTAGCTGCAGTCCTCCGACGACTGCACGCCTCCTAAGAGAGGCAAAGTGGTACCGCAACAGGCATTACACGTAACTCCGTCTGTTGCCGCACCAGCTGCTGTAGACCCTAAGTGGTCTTTGCTACAGTCTATGCAGACTCAGTTAGCTTCCTTTATGCAGGAGTATCGTGCGGAGAAGGTTGACGCTGCACCCGTTAGCCTACAACCAACCACGGTTGTGCGCCCAGCAGACGCTGAAGCTGCCTGCTCCCACACTCCAGCTGTGAGAGCTCCACCACCCATGCGCAGTCGACCCCGCCAGACGCATGTTGACGTTCACAGACGCACGGAACCCTCCGTTGACGTTCGTGTGCTACCACAACAACAGGAGGGTGGAGTTCAGTTGCCGTGTTTTGACGCGGTGCGTCAGCCTCCGCAACCCACGGTGGTCTCCGCTATCCGACCACAGTCAGGAGTAGACGCTTTGCGTCCCCACTCAGCTATGGTTGTTGCCAGTTCTCAGACTGACCAACGGTTCCATGACGTTGGGTCCAGTGCAGCCACGCATGCACCCGTGCTGCCGGACTCAGCCGTCCAGCTTTTACCTACTCCTTTGCCGCTTCCTCCTCAACATTCAGACGATGGACTCTCTGATGATGACGAAGCTGCACATCTTGACGACCAACACTCGGACATCGACGAACCCAAGACCACGCCTCCCTCCTTAGACTTTAGGAAAGTGCTTGCGCTGTTCAAGGATTTATATCCGGATCAGTTTGTGTCTGCAGCACCACGCTCGCCTCCCTCTGAGTTCGCTTTAGGCATGCAGTCAGCAGCACCTGCCTTTACGAAGCTCGTACTCGCGCGCTCGTCTAAGAGAGCTTTCAGGGTACTGGGAGAGTGGTTGCAGTCCAAAAAGCAACTTGGGAAGACAACCTTCATGTTTCCCCCGGCCAAGCTTGCTTCCAGATCTAGCGTCTGGTATGCCACGGGAGAAGTTCTCGGCTTGGGAGTTCCTGCCTCTGCCCAGGGCGACTTCTCAAGTCTGGTAGACTCTCCCCGCAGGCTGGCTATGAGACGCTCCAAGATTTGCTGGACTCCTTCGGATATGGACCATCTTATGAAAGGAGTTTTCCGTGCATTCGAAGTCTTTAACTTCTTGGACTGGTGTTTGGGAGCGTTGAGCAGGAAGACCTCACCTTCTGATAAGGAAACTTCCATGCTCATTATGTCCTGCATGGACAAAGCCATACGGGATGGTTCTAGTGAGCTTGCGGCTTCTTTCGTGTCCGGGGTCCTCAAGAAGCGGGATCACCTTTGCTCCTTCTTGTCTGCTGGAGTCACCCCATGTCAAAAGTCGGAACTTTTGTTTGCTCCGCTCTCGAAGTGTCTCTTCCCTGAAGAGTTGATCAAGGAGATTGCCACCTCCTTGATCCAGAAAGACACTCATGACCTGGTGGCGTCATCCGCACGCAAAGCCACCCCTTTGCCATACCGTGCCTAGACCCAGGATGGACACTCCAGCGTCAAGGTTCATTCCGCCCTTTCGTGGCAGAGCCTCCAGCAGAGGAGGTGCTCGTGCCGAAAGACAACGTGGGAGCAAGAAGAAGGGTTCCAAGTCCTCTAGAGGCAGAGTCTGACTGCCACCTTCTTCAGGCAGCAGTGGGAGCCAGGCTCAAGAACTACTGGCAGGCCTGGGAGAACAGGGACGCAGACGCACAGTCTGTGAAGTTACTCAGAGAGGGGTACAGGATTCCATTCTTGCGCAAGCCCCCTCTAGCAACAACTCCCATCGACCTCTCTCCCAGGTACAGAGAGGAGGACAAGAGGCTAGCTTTACAACAAGAGGTGTCTCTCTTACTTCAAAAGGGAGCGGTAGTCATAGTCCGAGACCATCAATCCCCGGGCTTCTACAACCGTCTCTTCTTAGTGGCGAAGAAGACAGGAGGGTGGAGACCGGTGCTAGACGTCAGTGCTCTGAATGTCTTTGTCACAAAGCAGACGTTCACCATGGAGACGACAAAGTCGGTTCTAGCATCGGTCAGGAAGGAAGACTGGATGGTCTCGTTAGATCTAAAGGACGCTTACTTTCACGTCCCCATCCACCCAGATTCCCAACCTTTTCTAAGGTTCGTTTTCGGGAAGGTTGTATACCAGTTCCAAGCCCTGTGCTTTGGCCTAAGCACGGCACCTCTAGTTTTTACCAAACTGATGAGGAATATTGCCAAATTCCTGCATTTAGCAGACATCAGAGCCTCCCTCTATTTGGACGACTGGCTTTTAAGAGCTGCGTCAAGTCGTCGCTGTCTGGAGAATCTCAAGTGGACTCTGGATCTGACCGAGGAATTGGGTCTCCTGGTCAATATGGAAAAGTCCCAACTCGTCCCATCACAAACTATAGTATACCTAGGAATGGAGATTCAGAGTCAAGCTTTTCGGGCTTTTCCGTCGGCCCCCAGAATCAGTCAAGCCCAAGAATGCATCCAGAACATGCTGAAGAAGGACCGATGTTCAGTCAGACAGTGGATGAGTCTGATAGGGACGCTTTCATCACTGGACCAGTTCATCGCGTTTGGGAGACTCCACCTCCGACCCCTTCAATTTCACCTAGCTGTTCACTGGAGAAAGGACAAGACGCTAGAAGCGGTCTCGGTTCCTATTTCCGAGAAGATGAAGTCTTCACTGACTTGGTGGAAGAACAACATTCTCCTCAGGGAGGGTCTGCCACTGGCTGTTCAGATCCCCGACCACCTTCTCTTCTCGGACGCATCGGACACGGGCTGGGGTGCGACATTGGACGGTCGGGAATGCTCGGGCACGTGGAATACGGATCAAAGAACGTTGCACATCAACTGCAAGGAGCTACTGGCAGTTCATCTGGCCTTGAGAAGCTTCAAGTCCCTCCTTCTAGGCAAGGTGGTGGAGGTGAACTCCGACAACACCACAGCCTTGGCGTACATCTCCAAGCAAGGAGGGACTCATTCGATGACCTTGTACGAGATCGCAAGGGACCTCCTCACCTGGTCAAGAGATCGAAACATATCCCTAGTAACGAGGTTCATTCAAGGCGACATGAATGTCATGGCAGACCGCCTCAGCCGGAAGGGTCAAATCATCCCAACAGAGTGGACCCTTCACAAGAATGTATGCAACAGACTATGGGCCTTGTGGGGTCAGCCTACCATAGATCAGCCTACCATAGATCTGTTCGCAACCTCGATGACCAAGAGGCTCCCAATTTATTGCTCACCGATTCCGGACCCAGCAGCAGTTCACATAGATGCCTTTCTTCTGGATTGGTCCCATCTAGACCTTTATGCGTTCCCCCCGTTCAAGATTGTCAACAGAGTACTGCAGAAGTTCGCCTCTCACGAAGGGACAAGGTTGACGTTGGTTGCTCCCCTCTGGCCCGCGAGAGAATGGTTCACCGAGGTACTGCAATGGCTAGTAGACGTTCCCAGAACACTTCCTCTAAGAGTGGACCTTCTGCGTCAGCTGCATGTAAAGAAGGTTCACCCAAGCCTCCACGCTCTTCGTCTGACTGCCTTCAGACTATCGAAAGACTCTCGAGAGCTAGAGGCTTTTCGAAGGAGGCAGCCAGAGCGATTGCTAGAGCAAGGAGGACATCCACTCTCAAAGTCTACCAGTCGAAGTGGGAAGTCTTCCGAAGCTGGTGCAAGTCGAAATCAGTATCCTCAACCAGTACCTCTGTAACTCAGATAGCTGACTTCCTTTTATACCTAAGGAAGGAAAGATCCCTTTCAGCTCCCACGATCAAGGGTTACAGAAGCATGTTGGCAGCAGTCTTCCGTCACAGAGGCTTAGATCTTTCCAACAACAAAGATCTACAGGACCTCCTTAAGTCTTTTGAGACCTCGAAGGAGCGTCGGTTGGCCACACCAGGTTGGAACTTAGACGTGGTACTAAGATTCCTTATGTCAGCAAGGTTCGAACCACTTCAATCAGCCTCTTTTAAAGATCTCACTTTGAAAACTCTTTTCCTCGTCTGTTTAGCAACAGCTAAAAGAGTCAGTGAGATACACGCCTTCAGCAGGAACATTGGATTTACATCTGAAACGGCTACATGTTCCTTACAGCTTGGTTTTTTAGCCAAAAACGAACTTCCTTCTCGTCCTTGGCCCAAATCGTTCGATATTCCAAGCCTTGCTAATTTGGTTGGAAATGAACAAGAAAGAGTACTATGCCCTGTAAGAGCTCTTAAGTACTATTTGAGACGTACTAAGCCATTACGTGGACAGTCAGAAGCTTTATGGTGCGCCATTAAGAAACCTTCTTTACCTATGTCGAAGAATGCAGTTTCTTATTATATCAGACTTTTGAGTCGAGAAGCTCATTCCCATCTGAATGAGGAGGACCATGCTTGGCTGAAGGTAAGGACACATGAAGTTAGAGCTGTCGCAACTTCAGTGGCCTTCAAACAAAACAGATCTCTGCAGAGTGTAATGGATGCAACCTATTGGAGAAGCAAGTCAGTGTTCGCATCATTTTACCTTAAAGATGTCCAGTCTCTTTACGAGAACTGCTACACCCTGGGACCATTCGTAGCAGCGAGTGCAGTAGTGGGTGAGGGCTCAACCACTACATTCCCCTAATCCCATAACCTTTTTAATCTTTCTCTTGAAATGCTTTTTATTGTTGTTTTTTGGGTTGTCCGGAAGGCTAAGAAGCCTTTCGCATCCTGGTTGATTTGGCGGGTGGTCAAATTCTTTCTTGAGAAGCGCCTAGATTAGAGGTTTTGATGAGGTCCTTTAGTATGGGTTGCAACCCTTCATACTTCAGCTCCTAGGAGTCGCTCAGCATCCTATGAGGATTGCGAGGCTCAGTAAGGAAGACGTACTTAAAAAAGGCAGAGTAATTGTTCAAGTCGACTTCCTTACCAGGTACTTATTAATTTTATGTTTGTTATTTTGAATAACTGCTAAAATGAAATACGAAATACTTAGCTCTTATTGTTAACATATATGCTGGTCTCTACCCACCCCCCTGGGTGTGAATCAGCTATATGATCACCGGGTAAGTTTAATATTGAAAAATGTTATTTTCATTAGTAAAATAAATTTTTGAATATACTTACCCGGTGATCATAAATTAAAGGACCCACCCTTCCTCCCCAATAGAGACCCAGTGGGCCGAGGAGAAAATTGGTTCTGTGTTGACATGGAGTACTCGAGTACCTGCTCGACAGATGGCGCTGTTGATGTACACCCCCACCTGTATAGCGATCGCTGGCGTATTTCGTCCGTAGGTTTTTCTGTCGGGCAGCAGAGCTGACAGCTATATGATCACCGGGTAAGTATATTCAAAAATTTATTTTACTAATGAAAATAACATTTTATCTTATTCTCAAATCCAGTGACAAAAACAAATCAGTAGGAGTGAGGAAAACCAGAAAGACACAAAGGCAAAAATTTCACAATATTTATTACAACAATAAAGGTACTAACACTGATGGCTCACAAAAAGTAATAAATTGATTAAGTACAATATGCCATCGATTAACTCAATGAGTCACCTAAAGCTAAAACTAAACCCTACTCATAGTGAGGAAATCAAATCTTTAATGTTAAGGGACCCAAAAGCCTTTACCCACCACGCTAACCTATTTCTAAATAGAAAGGAAAGAAGTGGAAGAACATACAAAAAGAAACAATAATCCTACCTATGACACAATAATCTAAACCTTAATATTAAAGTACACAATCTTATGACACTCATATTAAACCTTCAACAGCTTTGACAATTAAATATACAAATATATTGGTCCTATGACACAGACCGGTACTGATATAGAGGAGTCCATTTACTGCTCATAAATGTGGTCACAGGTAGTCACTCTCATCAGTAGAACTGCCCTTCACAACCGTTGGTGGATATGCACTTTCAGTCTACGGCTCGCCAAAATACAGGGGATGTTCCTCTTACCTGAGAGAAGCCTCCCTACTTGCTCCAACAAGACCACTCTGGTGCTGATACAGTAGAAATATCCATCAAAGATGAAAAAGGCTCTCGAGCCCTGCTCTACATCAAACTTCCAATGTCCAGGTTAAGCCAGTAGATCACTTGGACCACAGTTGCAAGTCTTATTCTCGCACGTAGCTTCACAGGTAAACTTCCTTCCATATTAAGAAGCAGCTCAATGACAGATTGTATATATAATCCACACTTGGCAGATCAGCAGCTCCAGAGTCTTCAACGGCCTTGAACTCGACTGGCGAGAACACTTTAGAAGAGTCACAAGTCACCTCTCCTTACAACACTCCCAGTCACCACAAAGAAAAATAAACAGTTACAAATCTGCCAAGGAAGTAAAAATACTGAGGAAGGCTGCACTTCAAAATGCACTCAATAGATGGTGCCACAAAAACTTGAGCTTTTTCATCCAAAGCAAATTAAATACTACATTTAAACCAAAGCAAATTAAACACTACATTTAATCAAAATATATGTACAGTACTAATGTAAAACCAACAACAAAATACTTAATTTAGCTTTACAAAATTGTAAAGAAAATAAAAATTAAAGCCATCAGTGCAAAAAACAGCAAATAAAAACAAGATTTTACTTTAAAATTTCGTTACTGCCTGACACTTACCCATCATCCAAAATGGTCTGGGCTTATTAACTGCTTTAATTAGGACAATGTCACCAACTTTAATTCTATTTTCCCACTTACTTTGGTACAAATTCCTACTATGTTCTCTCGGGCCTAAGAGATAATTTTCATACCACAATTTCTTAAAATGTTCAATAATTTCTTTCTGCATTTCTACAGTTCTCTCTAAAGAAGGTTAACTAGAATCGTCCAACCAAACATCGCTATCATCTTTTCTCAAAATGAGGGGTGAATTACTATGCAATTTGATAAAGGAATTTGGAGTTATAAACTCTAAATTTTCTGGCCTTGATCTATATGTTAAAGGCCTGGAATTTATCGCTAATTAAATATTAGAAAGGGTAGTTAATAATTCAAAGTAAGTTAATTTAGACCTTCCTATTACAGTACTTTATAAAGACAATTCTTTGATACTCTAATCAATCTCTCCCAAGCAGAACCAACCCATACTGAATATAAAGGTATTTTAGTGTGTTTGACATTACATTTACTTAGTTCAGATTGAAATTCCTGCAACTCCAAAGACCTTTCAAGGATACTTCCACCCTTGAGAAAAGACTTAGCGTTGGCACTGTACAGGTGTTGTGGTATTGTGTACATATTACTAAATCTTTAGAAAGCGAGAAAAAATTTTTTAGTGGACATGTCTGGTAACAATTCAAAGTGCACAGCGCGCACGTTAAGACAAGTAAAAACTAATATGAACATTTTTGTGGTCTTACCACTCAACTCATCCCTAATCCAAAGGTGTCCGGTGAAATCAATACCTACATGCCGAAAAGGCTTGACTAAATTCATGTGGTGTCTAGGCATATCTGTAAGCTAAGGCATTATATTTCCTACATATATTACAACTACTCAGCTCAGTCTTTACTGCTGACCTACCCTTGGGAATCCAAAATCCCTGTTCCCTAAGGTAGTTCAATGTAGTGCCCATTCCTAAATGCTGTACCTTCAAATGACAATGCTTTATTAACAATGAGGTGAACCTATGCTCTTTAGGAAGCAATACTGGATTATGAACATCAAAGTACAAACACTTATATATTCTTCCCCTAGACCTAATTATACCCTTTGAATCTAAAAATAGATTTAAATTGGACACTAGAGGAGGTATATTATTAGTAATATTGGCACTGCCTTGTGAAAAATCCAATTCAACTGAAAAGTATTCTTTCTGTGCAATTTTCACCCAATAATCTAAGGCTTTCTTTTTAGGATCACCACCCTTTAATCTACTACAAAATTTGAACAAGCAACTGGTAATTCTTAACAATTGTTCATAATTTGACATTTTATCTATATTGAGAATACCAGCGTTTACTTTATTTATTTGCATAGTGCATACTGTACTTATTAAATGCCTATAGTAAGGCGATATGCTCAATAAAGGGTAAAGAGGCCACTTGTCAAAATCATTACTCAACCATTCTGGACCTTCTAGCCAATAAGTTGATTTACTTAAATATTTAGTATAGGATAGACCTTTGGTGATCATGTCAGCAGGATTTTCTTCTGTATTTACATAGTGATATAAGACAGGTAGTTTAAATAGCTTAGATATTTCAACTTTAAGACCATCCGCCTCAAGTACTCTATTTCTAACAAATTTAGATTTTATTTTAGTTTCTCTGGTCAATAGAAAATTTAAAACCAATTGAGCATCAACACAAATATTAATGAATTGAAAATTATATTATTGTAGGCTTCTAGTAAGGATGGTAAACATTTAAAAGCTAGAATTACTCCCATTAGTTCTAAAGTGGGGACACTATGCTCATTTCTCTTATTCAGTGGAGCCAATTTAGATTTGGAGAACAAATAAGAACTTTTATCATTTTGATTAACCGCATAGGCCACAAACCCATGGGCCTCCACAGAGCTATCACAAAGTATGTGAAGACCATACGAGTCTAGTTCATCAAGGGACTCTATAGGAAATTTTAAGTTCAGATAACATTTCAAAATCTCTACTACTAATTTTTATGTCCTCACAAATGTCTTAATGTAAATTTTGATCCAAACCAACATCTAATTTCCATATTTTTCTCATTAAAATTTTGCCTCTTATTGTTACAGGAAGGACTATATTCAAAGGATCAAATATTTTAGAAGTTAGTGACAATACTTTCCTTTTTGTGTCTGCTTCTGGGTCTATTTTACAAGGCGCAACACTAAAAGAATCATTATTTACGTTGAATCTATAACCAAATACTTTATCCTCTTCGCAAGAATGTTCAACAAGTCTATTATCAGATGCCATTTCTTCTCCCAACTCTACACAATTGGAGTTTAAGACCTTAAAATAAAGCCCCCTTGTTCCATCCTATCATTAGCTTGCTTATACAAATTTTTCATTTCATCAATGTTATTACCAGTTATAAGAAGATTGTCTACATAAAAGTTATTAGTTAATATTTCTTTACACTTATCAGGATAACTTTCTGCGTGATGTTTCATAACAAAATTTAATATAAAAGGTGAAGAAGTAACCAAAAACTATTGTTTTGTAGCGATAAGATACTAATTTATTTCCCCGTCTCCAAAAGAAACAAAATCTATTTTTATCCACTTCTTTTTTTTAATTTAATAATCAAAACATTACATATCTATTAGTTCTAAAGTAAAAGAGCAATTTCAGTATTGAGCCCATCAAATCTATCCCAGGATAAGCTTCTTCATTTAGTGAAGGCAATTCCCTGTAAGTTTTTAAAGAACAGTTAAATACTGGCCTGATTTTTGTGGTAACTTGCTCTTCTAATTTTATAACTGGTTTATGTGGAATCCATACATACTTATGACAGTCAGAAGGACTTACTATAATTTCCTCGATTATACCATCCTCGAGTTGTTTATCAAAAACTTCCTGGTACTTGTCAATGAGACCCTTTTTACCAAGATACTCTACTGTTCGGTCTAATACCTTAAGTGAAACAAAATGATTAGATGGGACACTGTCTATTTTATCAGTATACCAGGGCAATTCTACATGATTAAATCCATTATTGTTAGAATATCTGACTCACATCAAATAAAGGGTAAAGTCTTTATTATTCAACTTACCTGTACTAGAATAGAGTTGCTATAACTTGATACTTGTTCGAACTAAATTGTTCACTCTTTAAAGGAAGGAACACACGTTCCAGGGAAGCGGCCAACAGTGATCGTGTAACGACTTGAGCTCAACTGACTCTTCCAGTCTGATTCAACTTGAGAACAACTCCCGTTTTCTTTCCTTTGTTCGAATACTCTCGAACAATGGTTGAAAAATAAAGACGGGAAATCAAAACTGTTTCCTTATAGGGAATACATTTAACATTTAATTAATTAATTCAATTAGAATACAAAAAGGGGAAATTTAAACATTTACATTTAAATATTAACAAATGGCAATCATTCAGTTTACTTTCCATCCAAGACCGAACACCAAAACAAAACAGAAAGTAAGAACGACCTAACTAGTCAATTCGACTATTTCCCATGAATGCAATTACCATTCTCCAATCAACCATTTCTACATCTTCCCCAAACAACAAAAAGAAAAGTGGTTACACAAAGAACCATTTTGACAGATTAGCTCGACAACAAAAGAACATTTACAAAAAAAAAAAAAAAAAAAAGCATCATTTACAATCTACCCTCCCGAGCTAAGTTTCTTATCAAGTTTCTGGAGGCAAGAGCAGTACTGCGGGTAGGCCTGGTAGATACTTCATCCGGCGAACCTGTTCCAGTGTCAGGTATTTCATCTGTCTCAAAATTACCAACATTGTCCTCTTGTTCAATTTGAACATATAACCTAGGATCATTAAGCTCAGAATATAATTCTAAAAGTATTAAAAAACTAACATTAATTACGCTTTCAGTTTTATCAGGCTTAACAATACGAACAGTACGTACAACCCCTTCGTCGTCACTAAATGTTTCAACAATTCTAACTAAAGGCCAATAAGTTCTAGATTTGGAAGGTAATTTAAAGAGAGCAATTTCCCCCTTTTCCCACTTTCTTGGAGGCTGAAAAGAAGATCTGTCCTTTTCTTTCAAACTTAATAGATATTCAGAAAGCCACCTTTCCTTAAAGCTTTCGTAAAGTCCATCCCTAGTTTCCAAAGTACGAACAAGGAGAGAAGAAGACTCATCCTCCTCACCATACTCCCACTCAGGAACTTGTTCAGAATCACCAAACATTAAAGAAGGAATAAATCTGCCAACCAAGAAATGATAAGGAGAAATTATATCCAACTCATTCTCACAAGATCTATAAGTTAAAGGCCTATTATTCAAAATTTTCTGAATGTCAGAGAGGAAAGTGACAAATTCAGAGAATGAAGGAGTATATCTACCAAGAGTTTTAAAAAAGGCAATGCTTCGCTGTTTTAATTGATCTTTCCCAGACAGCACCATACCATGCTGCGTACACAGGGATAGTCTTATGTGAAATTGAAGCGCCCCTAAACTTCTCCTCAAACTCAGAAGAAGTAAGTAATTGTTCAATTATATTACCAGCCTGCACAAAGGATTTGGCATTGTCAGAATAAACAGCGACCGGAACACCAAACCTATTAGAAAACCTAATGAAAGCCAATATAAATTCTGAGGTTGACATAGACTGGACAACTTCCAAATGTATAGCTCTTGTATTAAAACAAGTGAAAATAAGAATGTGCGCCTTAAATTTTTCTCCATTTTTCTCCTTCAACCATAAGTGGCCTGTTTAATCTACACCAGTATGAGCAAAAGGCACACTCAAATTAACCCTGGAGGAAGGAAGCGAAGAAGGAGAAGGGTACTTCACTGTGCTAGCATTATAACGCTTGCATACAATACAATCCTTCAGGACAGACAAAACTGCTTGCCTGGCCTTTACAATCCACAAACCATGCATGCGCAAAAAACTAAGAGTGGATTGCAAACCCATATGTATAGACTTACAATGGGCATAATAAATGAGCAACCTAGTCAAATGATGCTTTTTGTCAACAAGAAAAGGATTAACAATATCAAATTTTAAAGTAATATTTTTGTCAATCCGACCTTTAGTTCGCATTATACCATTATCATCCAAAAACAAATTGAACTGCCTAACTAAGGGTGGAACTTCCACTGAAGAATCTCTACTCTTCAGATAAGATAATTCAAGAGGAAAATCTTCCCCTTGCATCAACCTTAGAAGGTAATTAGAAGCTACCTCAACAGGGTCAGCTTGAATTTTCCTAAACTTATGTACAACAGTAAATACCTTAGAAACTACACTTATAAGTCTAGAAAAACTAGAAAAATTGCTAATATTTACAAGAGGTTCCTTTTTAGGGAACATTACAGGAGAAATTAAGTCACCCTTCACATTATCAGGAATACAACCCAAAAGACCCTTAGGCCACTCGTCAGGAGAATTCAACCAAGAAGGCCCTTTGATCCAAAGACTGAAATTTTCAAGAAAGTGCTTACTAGTTCAAGGTTTTGTTAGTAAATCAGCCTGATTGCTAGATGAAGGAATATAAGCTAATGAAACTCTACAAAATCTATCAGAAATCCTATCTAACAGATTAGAAATTTCCTTCAACCTATTATTTACAAATGTGTTTCTCTTAGGAACCCTATTAGTTAGAATCCAGCTAAGAACTACTTGGCTATCTATAAAAAGAGTTATGCTTTCAATTTTAGCACAATTTAATAGATTACTTTCAAAATTAGTGTCAAAACACTTCAAAGCTAATTGAGCAGCCAAAAGTTCTAAAGTAGGGAGAGTCTTCTCCTTAATAGGGCTAACCTTAGTCTTAGCAAATATCAGGAACTATGATCACCTTGCACAGCATACATAGCACAACCATAAGCTTCCTTAGAAGCATCGGCAAACAAAAACAACTTGACAGGAGCATCAGTTTTATAAGTTTGTCTAGAAAAAGAAGCCTGACTAACTTCACTGTAAGAATTACAAAATTTACTCCATAGTTTAGAAATTTCAGCACTTTCTGTTTCATCCCAGTTCGTAGCTTGCTGGCACAACTTACGAATAATAAGCTTGCCCTGCAGCATTATAGGAGCAAATATACCAATAGGATCAAAGACAGATGACAAAGCTGACAAAATCTGACGCTTTGAGGAAGCACCCTTGTTCAATTGCTTAACCTTTATTTGTAAGGTATCTTGGTCAGAGTCATAAATATATCCTAAAATCTTCATTTCAGAAGAAGCTACCTTTTCATCTTCATCAAGAATAGATAACAAAGCAGGTATGTTAGAACCCCACTCCCATAAAGGCAACCCCCCTGAATTCATAATTTTCTTAATAGAATTGATAATAAATGGCATCTGGGCTCCCTGATTAGAAGAGAGCACTAAGTTATCCATATAAAATTTGTCTCTAATCAGAGAAGCTACTTCATTCCCTCTATAGCTAGACAAATGATGTTGAATAATATAATTCAATATAAAGGGAGAACTTACAAATCGAAAAATTATGGTATTATATCTATAAGCAACAAACTTCCCATTTATCTTTTTAAAGAAACAAAATCTATTGCGATCAGAATCTAAAGATAACGCAACTTAGAGAAAAGCCTTCACTATATCAGCTACAACTAAATAATCATTATTCCTGAAATACAAAACCAAAGACAACAAGTTGTTCATCAAATCAATACCAGGGAAAACGGCTTCATTTAATGAAGGAGCTTTTCCCACCTTTAAACTACAATTAAATACAGGACGGATTTTAGTGGTGGCATTTTCATCATTTCTGATGACAGGACGATGAAGAATGAATACTTGACCTGCGGCTCTATTTTTAACAGGCCCAATAATGCCAAGCTCCTCCTGTCTATCAAAAACTTCCTCATATTTAGAGGATATATTCTGATCTTCTAATTTAGAATAAATCTGTTCAGCAACTGCCAAAGAAATCTTTAAATTGTTTGGGACTTTTTCAATTAAATCCTTATTCCATGGTAACTGAACGTGATAATGTCCTTCATGAAAAGAAATTGATTTAGCAAATTCAGCAACTTGTTGGTCTTCATAAGGAAGGGAATTTTCATCTTTGATCCCAATCGATTCTAAGTTGTAGAAATTGTCGAGTCCATACTTGACACAAGATACAGGACAGATATCATTCAATGGATCGAACTTATAGCCTACTGGATTAACTGCAAAATTTACTAATAGCCCCTGTTTTCCAAGTTGCTTAGGAGGAACAAATTCCAGAAGCCTATTCTTATCAGGCTTAAAATTCTGTTTAATCTCCAAATTAAGGGAAGAAATATAAAAAACTCTAGATTCTCTGTTACATTCAGGTACATATTTAATTTCCTTATTAGGAATAAACCTAACAGATTTAGCTTTACCATTACCTCTTGGTCTATTTTCCAAAACTTTGTTACTATCAATTTTAGGACAAGACTCTACCTCTCTTACTGGTTTTACAAGGTTCATAGGAATCAATTCTCTTATAAAAAAGCTTCCTTTGTGAAGGATGAACAAAATTGACTACTATATCAAATGGAATAACCCCATTGGCCAACTTAATTACTCTAACCTTAATATTAAACAACTCTACAGAGTCTAAATCTAACTGACTAAATTCCTGAAGGATATCATTCCTTAGGATACCTAATATATTTACAATTTCAGAATTCCTCCCCGGGTAATTATTACATACAGAATAACCAGCAGATTCCATATTTTTAACTACAGAAGGCAACATAGGAATTTGTATGGAAAGATTAAAGTTTTCCAATGCAAAAAAGAGACTAGTCTTTTTCCCACAAGGCATTGTTAAATCAGCAACCAAGTGAAATCCATCACTAACTCTAGCTGGCAACCCAAAAGAAGAAACTAACCTAGATGAAGGAGCACCACAATAATCTCCTAATTTGCTATCAACAATTTGTTTATTAATAACACTAAACTGGGCTCCGGTGTCTAATAGAAAACAACATTTAAAAGATTTCCTACCCCTACCAACTTTGAGGGTAATAAAGGGAACAAATATTTCAGACCCTGATTGACAACTTAATAATTTTTTACCAAGATCCTTACTAGCATGAGGGAAACATTGCTCCATGATGTTCAGATTTATAGCAAGAAAAACATTTATAAGGTAACAATGATTTATTTCCCGGACATTCTGAGACCCCATGCCTATCACTCAAGCATTTAATGCATAAAGTTAGTTCTTCAGCTCTATTCTTCCTAGATTACAAAGTATCAAACCTAGTACATCTAGAAGAGTTATGACCAATTTCTTTACAAAATTACATCTAGCAGAAGATAAAGGTTTACTGGTAAATTGAACTTTATTAGAGTCATTACTAGCAGTAGATCTATTACAGTACTAAACTTTGATTGTTGGAAATTATGGTCTTTACCTTCAAATTTAACTTCTTTACCTTCATATTTAACTTTAGGTTTTGCACCAGAATTTTCATTATGACCTAAACTAAGGCGTGCAATAATACTCTGATAATTATCTAACAACTGGTTAAAATTAGGATAAGAAGATCCTGTAGTTCTAGAGAGTTCTATCAAAAAATTTCTAGGAAGTTTCCTATTTACAATTTTGCTAGTTAGCAATAGAGCAGCCGAATCAACTTCAATCAGATCTATACCAAGTCCCTTCAAGTCAATCAATTTATTATTCAAAGGTCTAACCAAAGATTCTACTTCACTAAGGGATTTTAATTCAGAAGTGTTCAAAACTTCACCTATTACTTGATCAATTATGTTGTCTTGATCCAGAAAATTAAGATCTAATTGCTTAAAAGCTAAATCAAAACCCTCATCATCTACTGTAATGTTTTCTACTACACTTAAAGCTTCACCTAACAAATAACCCATTAATTTAATAAACTTTTGAGCATCAGTTAGGTTAGGCATACCAGCCAAAGCATTATTAAAAGCCTTCTTAAAGTTAAAATAAGCAAATGGATTAGCTGCATTGTTTTCAAACTTCTGAATTTGAATAGATGAGAGAGGCAACTTTACAATTTTACTAGAACTATTTTGAGGAGTATTCTTACCTCCAAACAAATTATCAAATTTTACTCTAAATTCAGACAGAGTTTTCTGTATTTCATAATGATAATCTCTTGCTGCTTGCATAATACTATCTAGTTCATCTTCAGCAGCAATTTCACAAATGCTTGCATCAAAATTCTCAACTATTACTAAATTAGCATCAGTTTTGTGAATGAATTCTTGCAACAAATGACCATTAATTTGATCGTCCTTTAAAGAGTCAATCTTCTTAACATCAAGAGTTTTATTAAACCCTTAACATAGGCCCTCTTTTTAATTAACTTTTTCATTTCAGCCTCATCCATCTTGAACAATGCTTCTAACCAATACTAAATTACCCAAGGAAAAATTAAAACTTAACTTAATCAAGTCAATGCAAAGCAAGTTATCATCAGTTACTTCCTAATGAAAATACAGCATATGCTAATAGCAAAACTAGGCTAATCAACAGGTTATATAAATGAAAAGGCTACTTAACTTAACCTAAGCTTAAATTAATACAGTATAAAATAAGACCTATACTGCTTCTTTCCTTATAAGGAATAACAGCAGTACAGGTAAACAAAAAATCCTGACATTACAAAAATCAAATGAGCCTAGAGAGGACAAAAAAAGTAAATACTTGACACTAGAACAGCCAAACTAACTTTAATTATAGGACTTTACTTAAACTAAAAATCAGCCATTCTCTGCGCCAACTTCAGATTTCCATCGTAATTGAGATGAACTCCATCCCTGGCATAAAGGCGTGGGTCAGAGAATCCACTAACCCCTTTCATAATGAACAGACTATGCTTTCCCTTCCTTTTATTCAACCACTTGTTGAATTTATTTGACTTTGCTTTAAAGTCCTGCTGCAACGCGTCAAAACTTTCCAAGTGATTGAAATAAAACCTATCCTCTATTTGCGCAAAAATTAATTTCGCATCAGGACAAAATTTCCTTAACAATTCCGCAAAGGCCTCACAACTGCGCTCTACCTGCCATACCTCCGCAGTACTAGGGATAGCGTCCAGATCGTTGCTACCCAAGAACACAAAAATTCGATCAGGCCTAGACCTCCCAGGACAAACAAAATATCGCTCCACTTCAATTTTAATGCTTTCAAAGGTTGCGCCCCCCTTATGAATGTAACAAAACCCGTCACATTCTTTCAGGCGTAGTTCTGACAACCCCCTAACCCAGCTATGTCCAATGACCAGAGTCATAGCCGAAGACAACCAACAGGACGAAAAGCAAACTGAAGTCTTACGGTATAAATAAATGATAATTTAGTTCGAAAATGTTAGAATATTATCTAACTCACATCAAATAAAGGGTAAAGTCTTTATTATTCAACTTACCTGCACTAGAATATAGTTGCTATAACTTGATACTTGTTCGAACTAAATTGTTCACTCTTTAAAGGAAGGAACACACGTTCTAGGGAAGCGGCCGACAGTGATCGTGTAACGACTTGAGCTCAACTGACTCTTCCAGTCTGATTCAACTTGAGAACAACTCCCGTTTTCTTTCCTTTGTTTGAATACTCTCGAACAATGGTTGAAAAATAAAGGCGGGAAATCAAAACTGTTTCCTTATAATTAATTAATTCAATTAGAATACAAAAAGGGGACAGTTAAACATTTACATTTAAATATTAACCAATGGCAATCATTCAGTTCACTTTCCGTCCAAGACCGAACACCAAAACAAAACAGAAAGTAAGAACGACCTAACTAGTCAATTCGACTATTTCCTATGAATGCAATTACTTTTCTCCAATCAACTATTTCTACATTATCAAAAGAGATCCCCTCTCTAAATCTGTCAATTTGTTCCTTATCAAAGGAGACCAATTCTTTTTCACACTTTTTTATTCCTAAGGATTCAAGACTAAAAAGGTGTTCAAGTCCTTTGTCTACCTCACTGTCCTCTAATATATGCTCTAATGGATTGAAATAAGATTTTAGAGGATCCATTACTAAATGTACCACGCTTTTTGTTTTAACATTCAGTGTTTTCTTATTAACTATGGAGTCCATAACAGCTCTACTTTCTGCCTCATCCAAAAAGTTTAACACATTACCAACTGGAGCTACTCTATTATTTACGACTAAACAAGCTCCACCCAACATTTTAGTCCAAGTTACCGAAGGTAAAAACTGAATGATATCTATTCCTATTAACATGTCAACCTTCATACTTTCATGGTTTCTGTGGTCACAAAAAGTCTCATCCAATAAAGCAATATTATTTTCTTTAAATTTATTTATTATTTGATTCATGCCGGGCACTTCAAAGATTATATTAAGCGATTTGTCAACTAATAAAGGTATGAATATTAAATTATTGTTTATATTTATTCCAGTGGACATTTTCTTGAAGCCTCTTGCCCTGTATATGTGCTTGCATCACATTCCAAAGCATACAACGCCTCTACATCCTGACAAAGATCTTTAGCGGCAGATTCGGAAATATATGACCGCTGACTGCCAGTTTCAAACAGACATCTGACTTTCCAAGCCTTTTTGCCATTTCTTAAATACCAAGTCATAGTAGGTAAAATGTGAGACGTATCAAAACTTCTTTGAGCAAAACATAAGCTTACGTTAGTTTTAGTAGTTAGTTCGGCTTTATTCAAAAAGGGCACAAAGGAGTTATGTGTTCCCTCTTTCTACACAACAGACATTCAAACCTTAACTTATTTTGTTCCCCGTAACATTCATTGTCTTCGTGCCCTAAACCAGCGCATCTAGTGCATAGTGAAAGTTCCCTCAGTCTGGCCAATTTATCATTATAATGATTAAAGTTAACACATTTTCCCAAAGTATGGTCTTCAGCTGCACATAATTTACAAATTAATTTAGTTACTTTATTTGCAAATTTAAAATTTAGAATCGTACTTACACCTACCTTATTTTCTTTAGGTTTAAATGAACTGCTAGGACTAGGTTTACTAGAGGTTTTAGTGAAGGTCTTTTTCTTATTGAAAACAGTTTTAGATAAAGTTTTGATAATTTCATTATAATTAGGAAGAATGTCAGATATATTAGGATAATTGGCATCTAATTTGTGAACTAACTCTCTCTTTACTGGTATGGGGAGTTTATTAAATACTATATGACTCACAAATTTATGCCCAGAGGACCCCACTTCCAATAAATCAATATTATGTGCTTTCAATTCATACAGATAGGATTTGATTTCGTTGAGGTAAACTTTCACCGACGAGAATTCTTGATCATATTCAGCAATTGGAGCAGCACTCAAAATGTTCTTAAAAGTCTCGTCAATAATATAATTTACGTCATGGAATTCTTCTTTTAACATTTCAATGGCCAAGTGGTAGTTACGGTCAGAAATAGTCAAATGCTTAACTACCTTCAAGGCATAGCCCCTAAGGTATCCATGTAATTATAAATATATTTGTTTGGCAGAATCGGACAGATTTTTTCTGGACCAATGACATTATTAAATTAATTAAGAAATGAATTGAAAGCAAATTTATCTTTCTCCTCACCACTAAAGATTCCTCATTCTAAAGGAGGGGGTTTCCCATCAGACATATTCATTCTAGACATCATTTCTAAAACTTTATCGGCAGATAGGTTGCCAGAAGCCCCACTTGACTCACTTATGTATTGTTCATATTGGTCGAGCTCTATACTAACCTGAATGCTATATTCTGCCTGACTATCTAACTCATTATAATATTGTTCATTACTGTTCATTATTTCGTGTGTCTCCAAAACATTATTAATATTTTCATCAAAGTGTTCAACCTGCTCGATCTCTTTTTCGATTACAGTTATTTGAGTTTTACAAAAGGAAGAAGTTAATCTATTATTACCATGAAGCTCCGCTAGCTTCTTTAAGTAAATAGTTATCTTCCGTTTGTGGATTCCCCGCATTCTCCTCAAGGATGATATAATATTCATAGGGTCAACAAACTCTTCCTCTTTATCAGATATGATTACTTATATAATTATAATTAATGGATTTATTACCAATAGCCTGCAAATATTTAAAAGATAACAGCCCACCTAAAGTTATCGATGCTTACGGGTTACCGAGTACATTATATATGAACATGAAATAGATTATAATACATAATATATGTTACTAATTACGTCGCACTTGAGTTCCATATTGGTTACCATTCGAAATACCGAGCGACAGTTAGCCAGTTAGCCGTTTCTAAAAGTTCACTTATTACACCGAACGATAAACACATCGAATTCACCTCCGAAATATTATATGGAATACATGACAATTTTGGAATTATGTTGGAATTTATTTTAATTTCAACCTAACTTATATTTAATAAACAAAACAATTATTTAACAACCAAAACATTTTATATTAAAGAGTAGATTCACTAATAAAACTTTGTGACATTGCCGTACATTACTTTTTTCCCTTGACATGCCCAAAGATACATAATAATGTAAAGCACTTATCACAAATGTTGACGTTGACGTGTTCCAAAATTGTCGTTGTCTTAGAGTTTGAACATTCAGCTTTGTTCAGAGTTAATTTCCTATGAAGATGCCAGCCTTTCTACTGAGTAACTCTTACTGTAACTTCGCCGTGGCTGTGGTAACCTCCGAGGTAATTTACTTCTTACCTTTGACAGGTACATATTACCCACGCGTGAACTTAAGGCCTATTAGGCAATTACTAGTTTAAGTCATTTAATTCATAAGTTTAATTTTATTATTCATTTTACTTATCATTAATGCTAATAGTTACTATACTAAGTAGCATTAAGTTATTTACTTTTAATTTATTAAGAAAAATAGATAAAGCTTCGAGTCAAGCTAACGACCGGACGGCTATTCCCCACAGTCGGACACAAATATCAATCCTTTCTGATTGAATTATTTAATTTAATTTCTAAAAAATAACTACCCAAGGAAGATTGGTCCTGAAATGAGTTGGGCAAACGTCATTACACTGCGCAAGAACACAACCTGTGTAAACCTTTTCGGGGTGTCTCTTTTCTACAAAAGCCGCCATTTTATGATAAGCTAGAGGCTCCTTAATTTCTGCCGTTTTAAGTAGGGATTGGATTACACCAGGGGTCGTCATTAAGCCCCTACTTGTTTAATATAGTAATGGCTATAATTACTGAAAGAGTGAGGGAACAGTGAACATGGACTATGCTGTTTGCAGATTATATAGTTCTGTGTTATGAAACTATGATTGGAGGAGAAGCTGGAGAGATGGAGCAAGGAATTGGAGAGCAGAGGGCTAAAGATCAGCAGAACAAAAAGAGAGTATATGTGTTGCAACCTGCACAACCAATGGAATGACATATTTGCTGGGGGAAATAGTAAAGAGGAAAGAAAAATTCAAGTACCTAGGGTCATATGTGGAGGAAACAGCAGAGCTCCAAATGGAAGTGAACTGTAGAATTCAAGTTGTATGAAATTATTGGAAAAGAGTGTCGGGAGTGTTGTGTGATCAAAGGATAAACTTGAAGTTAAAGGGAAAGGTACATAAAACTGTAGTGAGACCTGCCATGACATATGGTGCAGAGACCTGGCCCATGAAAATGATCTATGAGAAGAAAATGGGTTTTGCAGATGGCTGGGATCACGAGACTGGATAAGGTTAGGAATGACTTGGTAAGGAGAACAACAAAGGTTACAGAGCTTTCAAAGAAAATCCAAGAAAAGATACTCCTGGTTTGGGCACATAATGAGGAGAGACCAGGAGTATGTTGGGAAGAGGTTGTTGGAGATGGTTGTTCCAGGTAGGAGGAGGAGGGGCAGACCAAAGAGAAGGTGGATGGCATGTGTAACAGCAGATATGGAGGAGAAAGATCTCACAATGGAGGACAGCGGAGATAGAAGAACTTGGAAACGGCTCTGTAGAAATAGCGACCCTGCATAGCGGGAAAAGCTTTAGTCGAAGAAGAAGAAGCAATTGTCTAGTGAAAATTTCATTTATGTTTCTGTCCCAAGTTAATCCAAACAATTTGTT
Source organism: Palaemon carinicauda (assembly GCF_036898095.1). NCBI lineage: Eukaryota > Metazoa > Arthropoda > Malacostraca > Decapoda > Palaemonidae > Palaemon > Palaemon carinicauda. The sequence continues at coordinate 69,176,372 of NC_090740.1, read as the reverse complement.
ATTGTTAGGAGTAGTTACCTCTGCATCCTGATCAATTTGTACTTGCAAAGCATTTTCATTTGTAACAACCTGCTGAATATCAAACTTAAAAGGTTCAAATATACCAAGAAGTTGTTTATATGCCCAATCTAATTCTCTTGCAGTATATGCAGTAATAGCTCCATTGTCCATGTAGATTAGAGAATAAATTAATTTCTTTAATCGTGATATTCTGGAATTCTCAGAAGGCTACAATATTTGTAATACAGTGTTATCATAAGTAGAAAGGGACTACATATAAGACCAAAGGACACCCTTAACTTCTTTTAAAAAACACTAAAAAATATCCTGGGCTAACATTCTTATACCCAAAAAAGAAATGACAATTTAGATTGTTCATTTTCAGTAAAGGATAACATATTGAAGGCTTTCTTAAGATCAGATATTAGCAATTTCTTGTCAAATCTAAGGTGTAGAAAAGAGGAAGATAACTTTTGGTTTAGTGAGGGACCAGAGTACATGCATTGATTATGTGACAAAGAAATACTATTGCAAGAATCTTTGAGATTGGATTAAAACATAATCCTACATTTTGTGGTATCCCTGTCAGGCTTGAAAATAGTCATGTGGGGCAAAAATGAATATTTAGGATTATCTGGTTTAAAAATATCAAAATCATGTATGGGCTCAATAAATTCTGCTATCAATTGTTCCTTTATATAGTCTGGTCCACCAACTGTAAACGGCCTTGCTGTTTAAGTCTTTTCAAGTTTGACATTAGTACAAGTTTTGACAGCCTTTCATTTTTAGACAGTAAATGAGAAACTTTACCATTCCATAGTAAGGGAACCACAATTCGTCCATCTGCTTTTCACTGGTGAATATTTCTGATAGGAAAATCCACCAAGTGCTTATGGAGTTTTACAGTTTCATCATTGTAAATATTCTGCTCATGGTTTAGATAATAATGGCATTCGGATTCTAATAATTGTTCAGTGGCCTGCTGCAGCTGCTTCTCCGTCAACTTACATTTATCATTAACTACTGAAAAGGAACAATTATCTTCAACTTTGTCATTAATTTCATTATCCGCCAAAATATCAATTTTAGTATTCAAGAACGAGTTACTGCTTACGAAAATAGTAGCTGCAGACTCTGCTTTACAGTCAGCTGTAAGTAAATCCAAATTTTATATCATAAAATCAGTAATGCCAGATAACATCACTCCAGCATGTGACTTCGTATATACAAATTTGTTAATTTCACCCAAAACTACATCAGTTCCTGTTAAACAATGGGAGAAATCTGTACCAAGTAAAAGTTGAATATCGCTAACACCTCGGGAATTTGGACGGAGCATTTTATCAGGAAAAACTAAGCTCTTGGAGTAAAAACCTTCAACTATTTTACCAAGCAAAGACAATTTAAGAGATATATTTATAGCAGGCACGGCAGAAATTACAAAAGATGAATTACCAATCCTCGAAGGTACTTAAACAATCTTAGTATAATATTCCCTATCTCCATTGAACCCATTTACTGTAAGTTCAACATTAGAAGGATTCACTTTAAGGTTGAATAATTTGACCATCCTGCTAGTGATAAATGTAGTTTGGGAGGCGCTGTCTTTTAAGCCCCTCTAAATATCATCACGGCCATCAATGCTGAAAGAGAAAGTAGGTTAATGGAATTACCATAAGAATTAGGAAATATAGCGATCCCACTGTTAACCTGACGTGTAAGCTCAGAATTATCTTGTTTAGTTTTAGGCTTTTGAGATCTTTCAACATTTGAGGACTGGAAATTGCATAGGTAATACATATGCCATCCATTGCACTTATTGCAACGTTTTTTAAACCGGACATAGCATTTATTAGAAACATGATTAACCCTGGATAGGTACGCTCCTCGGACACATCTTTAAGGGTATACTCGGTCGCGCGCGACCCCGACACAAAAAAAATTCTTGAAAAATCTGTTTTTGCAGTAACCTCCTTTTTTTTTGCCAAAAAAAAATTCAATGTATGCTTAAAACTACTGTAAAGATAAATACTACTCATCTGCAGAAAAACTATTTATTATAAATATTTTTAAAAATTAAGTAGAAAAAAAACAAGACCTTACATAAAAATTCATAAAAAAAAATTTATACATATATACACAAATCCTTTTAAGAATTGATTCTTGAATGTTTAGGACACATCTTGATGTATTTTGGATGAAGTCGGACCCATGGAGGTGGAAGATCTGAAATGAGAAAAAAAGGGTAACTTTTTTTGGCCAAAAAAAATTGTCCAAATTTCATGAATTTTTTTGGGTACCCAAATGAAATAGGAAGTGGCTAATTTCTTTAGGGAATAAACATATGTTATCCTAAAATATAAATATGTAAAAAAAATCTTCATTATTTTGTAAATTACATTTATATCAGGGGCCATATCTAAAGGTCATTTTTTGAGTACTTAGAAATTTCGTAAAAAAATACATATATTTAATATATAATATGATATTTATGCAGGTAAAAATATACCAAAATATCACAAATTCTATAGGGAACAAGAATATATATAGATAGGGCAACTTACGCTTCGGATATGTCCACAAAATGGCCGCCAACCACACTGACTCAGACTCCCTAATCTGCCACCTGAAATGTAGGAAGGGTATGTCAATTTCAAGGTGTTATTTACTAATCTAATTATTGTATGGTTGGTTGCTGGATGATTGTCGATTATTTTACGACTATAAAATTAGAATTCTGACCCAAAAAAAAAATTTTTGAAGGGAAATAAAATCGAAAAAAAAATTGTAAAACAATATATTTTAGCAAAAAAAATTTGATGATATTCAATCAAAAAAGAAGTAAACAAAATTTTCCGACAAATAAACATCTAAATGAATCATTACTCTGTGATAGTTCCTTAGTACGTAGTAATTTTGAAAGAAATGGGAAAAAACGAAAAAATGGCAATCACAGGAAAATCGAACACATACCTATATATACGCCATATTTGGCTAAAAAAAAAGATAGGCATGGGTAGCCAGATCATCTAGAAACACTTTTCAACACTATAAAAATATAAGTTTTGCGACACTACTTGCCAATTCCTTACGGTAACATGACTAAGCAAAAAAATGCAAAACGAATAAAAAGGGGCACTCAATGAAAAATGGCAACGAGCTAATGGTGGGCATTTCAGAAGAAAAAAAATTTCAGCCACGTGCTAGGCAAACCATCAAGGTACATTTTCCGACAAATAAACATCTAAATGAATCATTACTCTGTGATAGTTCCCTAGTACGTAGTAATTTTGAAAGAAATGGGAAAAACCGAAAAAATGGCAATCACAGGAAAATCGAACACATACCTACTGTATATATACGCCATATAGGGCTAAAAAAAAAGATAGGCATGGGTAGCCAGATCATCTAGAAACACTTTTCAACACTATAAAAATATAAGTTTTGCGACACTACTTGCCAATTCCTTACGGTAACATGACTAAGCAAAAAAATGCAAAACAAATAAAAAGGGGCACTCGATGAAAAATGGCAACGAGCTAATGGTGGGCATTTCAGGAAAAAAAAAAATTTCAGCCACGTGCTAGGCAAACCATCAAGGAACATTTTCCGACAAATAAACATCTAAATGAATCATTACTCTGTGATAGTTCCTTAGTACGTAGTAATTTTGAAAGAAATGGGAAAAAACGAAAAAATGGCAATCACAGGAAAATCGAACACACCTATATATACGCCATATCTGGCTAAAAAAAAGATAGGCATGGGTAGCCAGATCATCTAGAAACACTTTCCAACACTATAAAAATATAAGTTTTGCGACAGTACTTGCCAATTCCTTACGGTAACATGACTAAGCAAAAAAATGCAAAACAAATAAAAAGGGGCACTCGCGGAAAAATGGCCAACATTCTAATATACGGCATCTCAGATAAAAAAAAAGACATGCACGTAGTAGCCCAACCATCAAGACACACTTTCCAACAAATAAACGTGAAAAAAAATTAATACTATATGGCAATTCCTTACTCCGTAGTAAATTTTGACAAATATTGAAAAAAAAACAGAAATTGGGAACCGCAGGAAAATACGCTACATACCAATATCTACGGCGTATCTGGCAAAAACAAAGTCATGCATGGGTAGCCAGATCATCTATACACACTTTCCAATGTTATAAAAATAAAAGTTTTGCGATACTATTTGCCAATTTCTCACGGAAAAATGACTTAGCCAAGAAATGAAAAAAACTGAAAAAGGGGCACTCGCGGAAAAATGGCCAACATTCTAATATACGGCATCTCAGATAAAAAAAAAGACATGCACGTGTTAGCCCAACCATCAAGGCACACTTTCTAACAAATAAACATGAAAAAAAAATCAATAATATATGGCAATTCCTTACTACGTAATAAATTTTTACAAATATTGAAAAAAAACAGAAATTGGCAACCGCAGGAAAATACCCCACATTCCAATATCTACGGCGTATCTGACAAAAACAAAGTCACGCATGGGTAGCCAGATCATCTAGACACACTTTCCAACACTAAAAAAGCAAAAGTTTTGCGACACTATTTGACAATTTCTTATGGAAAAATGACTTGGCCAAAAAATGAAAAAACTGAAAAAGGGGCACTCGCGGTAAAATATTCCTCGTGGTGATGAACGACATTTCAACTAAAAAAAAAATCATGCACATGGTAACCAAACCATCCACCAAGACTTTCCACAACTGATAACCTATACAAGTTGCACCATTCTACGACAATTTCATAATACGTAATAACTTTGATAATTATGCAACTTACCTTAGAAGGGTAAACTCGGTCGCGCTCAACCTGATAATTATGCAACTTACCTTAGAAGGGTAAACTCGGTCGCGCTCGACCCCGACGCGTCTCAGAAATCTGGGAAGGAGTACAGCTACAGCGATGCACATCTGGACACTACTAGAGCGTGTAGGCGAGACACCGACTGCAGGTCGATCACCCACAAATTCAGTCACGGGGGTGAGCCACGTGAGAAAAACATCTTTTGTTTTGACGCTCGGGGTCGCGGACGACCCACCGTACCGTTCCAGGGTTAAACTGTGCACACTTACACAACCGTGTTGGGACTTCAACAATTGCACCTTATCTTTAGGGAAAGGCAAATTTAAGCATTTATGAGTAAAATGTGAAAAATCTGCATTACCTGCTTTAAGACACAATGAACAGTTATGGAAATTATTTGACTTTGCATCATCCCTTACAGCTTCAACAGTCAAACTGACAGATTTTTCTTGAGGAAGAAAAGGTTTAACTTTAACATTCGGTGGAGAACTACTTTTGACACTTTTAGTAATCTGCTCATCAGCTTCATATCTTTCACAAGCTACAAAGATTTTTGGAAGAATTTTGTTCAAGGAAGGATGCGTTTTTCCTATAATATGAACTAAATGACGTTGGAAACAGTCGTTAAGGTTATGCTAGGCAAAGTACAGAAGAAACTCGTCAGCGTTGATATTGAGTTTTCACAGACTCGCATATAGTTCTAAGCTTAGAAATGAAAAGGAAGGGATCACATCATCTTTTAAATCTAAATCAATAATTTTCTTTATAATAGAATTCTTACGAATATCTTCAGAGGCAAAGGCTGAAATTAACAACTCTTTAGGATCTGCATAACTTTGCTTATCTGCTTCTAAAGAACTCAACAAAGTTTAGCACGTCCCTGGACCTGTTGTTTAAGTAACAAGAGCAAATCCCTGTCAGGATACTGAAATAGATTCTGTTAACTTCTTCCGGTGACTCGGAAGGAGACCTTTCTCTGATAATCTTTCAGCAGGATTTAATGATGAATATATATACTGTATCAGATTTTATGAAACAATTCGTCCGTAAAGCATCTGTAAACTAGCCATTGTGAAAATGCAGAAAACAAATATATAACAGATAAATTTAAACATATGAAAAATATTTCCTGAAAAAAATTCAAGTAGTTATGCAAAACCCTGATCCCAGGTCATTTCCACCAACTAATGGAACTCTGCACTAAAACCAGCAGTCACACTTCGTGTGTCCCATGTTGGGCGCCATAAGCTGAAAAATAATTATATAGAGAACGTAGCTTACTGCCAGGAATAATAAATTATACATATCATACAAACAACATTTTTATTTACAAAAAAAAAAAATATTAAATTTTAACTATAAATGAATTAATATAAACTATATAGTAATAATAATTATTAAAGTAAGGAAGTTAATATGAATTGTATGCAAATATGATTTGAAGTTTTTTGAATCTGAGGGTATTTTCCTGGCTTGAAACAGCTTTAATTCCTCGCCTGCATGTGCAGTAAATAGGGATAATATGAAAAAAACATTAGTTATAAAATTGACAATATAAATTATTAACTAAAGAGCAGGTATTGAATTTATTTCAAAGAAAAATATACCAATGTAAGATATAAAATTTAATGTATTCAATTTAAAAACTATGAAACATTATTACTACCTGCTGTAAGTAGACTAGGCTAAACAACCGGTCGGTTACGGAAGAAAAAACCACCAGACTACGTAAAACATAAATCCAGTCTGGATAATAAACATATATATATATATATATATATATATATATATATATATATATATATATATATATATATATATATATATATAAATGAATAAATAAATATATAAACTTTTTGGACTCAGCCATGTCGTCCTGATGGAAGGTTCCTTTAGGTAGCTTTCTAAGGGATATTTGACTTTCTTAGAAAGCTACCTAAAGGAACCTTCCATCAGGATGACATGGCCATATCACCCGTAAATAGATTTTTCGCTTTGCTCAAAATGCATTTTTACACTTACTCCTCATGTTAGTACTATTTCATTATATGCTTGAATTTAGTGGATCAAGTCCTCTCGCAAAAGAACCATGGTTTACACCATTTATGATTTTTTTTCTTGCACAACAGCACCCTGGCTAAGCAGAAAATCACAGCCTCCGGATATTGAGGTGGAAGAGATGTCACCATGATGCTGGCTGGGTGTCAATAGATGGAAGGCACAATTGAATAGCGTGTGGATACTCTTGATATCCAGCAGGACAGATAGTTCAGATGACCTGTCACTTTGGTCTCGCAAAGTGAGTCAGCGAGCTACATTTTATGTCCTACGACATCGCCCATTCAGGGGAATTGAGACTCATGAACTAAGTTTCGTCCCTCAGTTTGTGGCCGAGACTCAAAATCTGGCTGTAGCATATCCGAGGTACAGGCCCTTCTGGATTGAGAGTATGTGTTCTATAATAGATTCTCCATATGGACTGTTACCATGCCCTGGGAGGACATTGAGGAAGTATCTTGAACGAACTACCAGAGCTCACCGTCAGGTCAACAAGCTATTCATGAACACATGAAGGGTCAAGAGGAGAATCAACAAACTCAATCTCTTCCGGGATCAGGCAGGTGATCAAACGAGTCTTACTAATGGGCTCTTCTTCTCCTGACTGTAGACCGCAAACTCACGATATCAGGGGTGTTAGCACATCCTTGGCGTTCAAGTCAGCACATGGAAATGTCAAACTACATTTACGTCCTGCTACCTGCAAGATTTCACCCACAAGAACCTAGATATCTTTTCAATAGATCGAGTGGTGGCTGCACAAAACGTGGTCACGAACACTTCAGCTTCTTTGTAGGATAAGTAGCAGTTGGTTGAGGGCATGTGTTATTTGGTAGTAAGCCTAGAATGTGTGTTCAAGTGACTGGCCTCTTCATACTTCATCTTCTCCTCTCTTGGGGTTTCAGCAGCCGAGGAACACTGCAATCTGACCTCTTCTGACTTTAAGTGGATACCATTGTCCCTTTTGTAACCTGATATATATATATATATATATATATATATATGTATATATATATATATATATATATATATATATATATATATATATATATATATATATATATTTATATATATGTATATATATATGGATAAATATCAAGACAATATCGTGCTTAAATAGAACTACATATCTACCTCATACTCGGGATCGAACCCTAGCCCCTTCTAAGGAAAGGCCCGGTCGCTTCCAACCATACCACCAGAAGCGATAAAAGAAGTCGGAACCTAACTGCTAATCTGCAGTTCAGGATTTACCTGGCGAGACATCAGTGTCTTACCAGCGAGTTTTCCCCGACTTTCCGGCCCACCAGGTGACACAATTGATAGTAATTTATTCAAATTACCCCTAATGAGTCAATATGGATTGATATCAACACAATATCGTGCTCAAATAGAAAAAAATTTCTACCTCATACTTGGGATCCAACCTAGCCCCTTCTAATGAAAGGCCAGGTTGTTTTCAACCATGCCACCAAAAGCGATAAAAGAAGTCGGAACCTAACTGCTAATCTGCAGTTCAGGATTTACCTGGGAGACATCATTCTCTTACCAGCGAGTTTTCCCTGACTTCCCGGCCCACCAGGTGACACAATTGATAGTAATTCGTTCAAATTACCCCTAATGAGTCAATATGGATAGATATCAACACAATATCGTGCTCAAATAGAAATAAATTTCTAGTTTATACTTGGGATCGAACCCTAGCCCCTTCTAATATATATATATATATATATATATATATATATATATATATATATATATATATATATAGTATATATATATATATATATATATATATATATATATATATATGTATATATATATATAGATATATACAGTATATATATATATATATATATATATATATATATATATATATATATATATATATATATATATATATATATATATATAATTCTCAGAGTTAGTGAGGTGATGGTTTGCTTTTAATCAGCTCCTGCAAAGCAGATTAGCACCCTAGGTCAGTCACCAGCCAGTTGCTGTTTTTGACTTCTATCCACCTAAGGGTGAATCTCTACTGTAAAGAGCATAAGGGTTTGTATATAGTGTAGGGACAAACGACAATTTTGGAAATAAATAAATTGTATTTTTCCTAAATATACAAACCTGGATATCTTTACAGATACTGGTCCTGCGTTTACCATCCGTAAGGAAGTCCCGCCTCAAATTGACAAGTGACGTACAGTTACTAGTGATGGTGTGATCGGAGTGTTCGGTTTAAACCCCCTCTACCCCTCCACTTACTAGCAGAGTGTAATTACACTTTGCCTAAAAGTTTTGCGACTAACTTCAACTGTAAAAAATATATGTCCACTGAAAAGAGCTCCATGTTTATATAGTTATGAAAATGCAAATTATTTCCAATTTTGTCATAATCTTAGGTCCCACCTTTTAAAAAACTCTCTTTCAGGGCCTATGTTTCTGCTGCCTAAAGTAGAACAGTGCAAACGCTGATCCAACTATATAAAAAATGCAGGTAGTGGCATGGGGACCAGTATAAGCCTCCCAGAAGCTCATGCAATTTTAAGCTATTTTAGAACTATTTTTCCTGTTTTTGAAACAATTTTCATTTTGAAATTTTTTATTAAGTGAAAATGCATTATGCATGAAATATATAAAGCTGACTACCTCCGAGTTATATCTGTAATTATTGGAGCACCTGAATCATTCTGGTCCGCCATGTTGACCAGTTTTTCTGATGTTTTATCTATAGTCTATGGGTTTATCAATCACTTTATATTTCTGTACATATTGTTTAGTTATCATTATTATTAGTTTAGGTTTTAAACATGATGCATCTTTTTTATTGCCATTAATTCTTATCCTGTCTGGAGACATTGAGCGAAATCCTGGACCAGTACGTCCTAAACTTTGTCGATGTCGTTTACGGTATTGCAATATTCGTTGTCTGCATTCAAATATTCAAGACCTTACAATTGCGCCCAGATATTATGATATTCTTTTGTACTCAGATATTTTGGTTTCTAATTTGAGGCACTCATCCGAGCTACTTATAACTGGCTTCTTAAGCCAATGATTTTGAAACAGGATGTCAATCCTAGGGCCAGGGGAATGGCGGTGTATATTAGGACTAAGTACCCTGCTTCATATAAGTCCTGCTATGAATGTGGATGCCGTGAGATTCAGGTAATAGGTGTTTGTGGCAGGCATAACAACTTGTATTTATGTTCGATCTACCGAAATTCAGACATGGATGATTTTATCCTCTAATGTCTTCTTACCATTATGGCTAAGATACAAGATGATAGAAAGGCCTCTTTAGTTTTTGTTGGTGATTTCAATGCTCACATTAGAGAGTGGTTAAGTTCTGTTTCTCCTACTGATCGCCTTAGCTTGAGAGCATTGGACTTTGCCTCTGAATCAGGTTGTGAGCAATTCATAAGTGAAGCTACTGTACTCAGGTGGGGTAACTGTTTGGACCTAATATACAATGACTCCCCTGGCATTATAACAAGTAACGTTGGTTCTCCTGTTGGAACATCTGATCATGCCTTGATTTCATTAGTAATGAAGACTGAGCAGCCTGTCCCTGATGTGTCATTCTCATGTAAGATTTATATAAAATCTCAAGCAGAATAAAATGGCATTTTGAGTGATCAATTGGGCTTGAAATGGTCAAAATTGTATAATAGTGTTGATCATTTTGTTACTTTGAAGGAGAATCTAGTCAACATAATTGACAGGTGTATCCTTTTTCATGTGCTAATGTACAGAGTGAAAGACAAGCCCTGGTTCAATGATGATTGTAGGCGTGCTTATTTGGAGAAACAGAAGGCCTGTCATCTTTGGAGGGGTAACAGATCAGATTTGACTTGGAATAACTATACTCAGCTTCGAGATTTTGCTCAAAGATTTTATGGTTTAAATGAAAAGAAATACTATTTAACTATTAAAGAAACCCTGTCTGGTACAACTCAGGAACATAAGTGGTGGGGTACCCTCAAAATGGCACTATTTGGTGTAGACACAACAGTTCCTCTTTTGCTTAAACAAGATGGCTCTGTCACTCACTGTCCAAAGGAAAAGGCAACCCTTTTGCCTAATGTGTTTGACAGTAATGAGAAACTTGATCTTCCTCATTCCTGTTTTCCTGAGGCTAAACTAACTAGTTTAGCTTTACGATCACATGAAATTAAAGTTCTCTTGATGGACCTTAATGCTCATGGATGTGTAGACCTAAATGGTATTTTTCCCTTTGTTTTATAAAGACTGCAGATTTCTTAGCTCCAAATTTATCTGTTATTTTGCACAAGTTAGCAAGACGAGGAGCTTTTAGCACTAGTTGGAGAATCGGTAATGTTATGCTATTATGTAGATGTGTTTGTGGTAACTCACGTCCAACTGATTTACCACCCAATTTCCATAACTCCCCTATTATCTAAAGTTTTAAAGTGTCTTTTGACAAAGCCTCTAAATATCTCTGCAGAAGGCAATCATCTGTAGCCGAATCTGTAATTTAGCTTTCGTAAAGGCCTTGGAGCATGGGAAGCCCTTCTTACAATCTCCAGTGTTGTACAGAAACCTCTCGATTTTGGTCAGGAAGTTCGTATGATTGGCCTTGATTTTAGGGCTGCCTTTGACCGTGTTAATCATGAAGCCCTTGTTTTCAAACTCAAACAGTTGAGATTGGGCGAGTCTTATTGTTAGCATCATTACTGAATTTCTAAGTAATAGGTCACAAAGAGTTGTTGTTGGTGGGCACCATAGTGAGTATAGGAATGTGATATTTGGTGTTCCTCAGGGTAGTATTATTAGTCCATTACTTTTCATACTACAGTATATACACATGCCATGTGTTTTGGCCAAGAAAACAAACTCGTTGCATACCCATCCCCGTAATGTAGATCTGGGGTTTCTGATATTCACATCTGACTTTGATGCATACATATACCAGGGGGAGAAAGGGGTCGATGGAAATTTACTGCAGCATTAAAATTAGAATAATTTGGCTCTAGAAAATACATACCTAGAATATTGGACACTATATATATATATATATATATATATATATATATATATATATATATATATATACATATATATATATTTTTTTTTTGGGGGGGGGGCCCTGAGCCATGTCATTTGATGGAAGTTCCTCATTTGGCAGCTTCTACTTGGGATATATATAAAATGGTATACCAGAGAAATTTACCTTAGAGGTATTAACAGAGTTCTGACCTCCAGAGCGAATGTCCCAAGACATCTTATATAAATCAGGGACGTGTTAATAACAAGCCATGGTTATCCTTCCCCAAATAGAGTTAACCTTGTCTCGAAGGAAAGGAGAGTGTAGGATCCGTGGGCAGGAGAGCCGTTACAACTCCCGATCTCAATGTGCTACAACTAACACGCTTCCTGTTGATCCATTCCCCTTCGCAGTGCCATCTTTGTCTTTTCGCTTGGAAAGTTTCTGCTAGTTTTTTGAGTTTTTGACTGATTTTCGATCATGGATGCTTCAGCTTCTTCCTCATCGACTAAGTTGAGTACTCCCATTTTTGTGCGTTGGAG
>NC_090740.1:69108929-69153929 GCF_036898095.1 Palaemon carinicauda | reverse complement strand
AATTGAATAGTTTTCATGTCCATCCATAAAATTACCTTCTTTTAGACATTTAGAATAAATACATAGAGCAAAGACTGGAATATACTGAATTATACATCTGAAGGATGACAAAGTTAAGAGTTTTCGTAAGAGACAGTGCGATGATAGGTGAAACAACTTCACATAATACTAACTTCCATAGTGTATTTCAGATTGGAGTACCTTAGAAGTCATGAAGAGTTACAGACAGCAATATATAACATCCTACAAGAAGATCCACGCTCTTCATATCGAAGGACGAAATGTGGTTCCAGTTTATATTATTTCACTGTTGACACTGCACATGTTACAGTTTGGTTTGATGGACAAACTGCAGAAGTACTGAGGGTCAAACCACTACGGGGTTGTAAAACTCTTGTTCAAAAGGAAAAGTAATGTGGCATAGAAACAACTGCTTTACATAGTTTCATATAAGAAATTTTAATATTTATTGTTACAGTTTTAAAGTTTTATTATTTTTTTTATTACAGTATAGATTTTTGTCTAGTTAATTTTGAATTTTGTGAAAATTTTCAAAGTAAATTATTTTTTTAAACTAGTTTTTTATTCCGTTCCTTTAGATTTCTGTAATTGTATTTTTCATGTATTGTACCCACAAATGCTTTAGTTGTTTTATGCTATATGGTTCTCTTCATGTCATGTCATAATTGGTATTATCAGTGTTGTCTTGTACTTTATGGTATTATTGTCTTATGTACTTCATCTTGATCATGTGGTGTTATGTATTATGAATATAATGACCTTATTCTGGAATTGCTCAAATATTTACGGTTTAATGCATTCCTTTTAAGATTTTGAGTGAGTTGATAGCATGTGATTTTGGCTTCCACCCCTCAGGTTATACCTCATCTAAAGTGCAACATCAAGTTAATAGCTGCCAATTCCTGATACACTTGAGTAGTATTGGGTTTGCGGATTTAGGTAAATAGTCAATGTTACTTAATCATATTATTGTAGATCAACAGACCCCATGGATGTAGTTTTGAAGTTTAGCTGTTCAGTTTCTGACTGGCCAGAAAATAGATAGAGAAATGTTTTTTCTACATGGAAATTGTTGAGATTTAAGAATAGAAGCATATGTTGTTATTCCTATGAAGCATTTCTTTATTTATGGTCTGAAACAAATTATATGGGCAATAAAGTTAACTTTTTTAATGTAATTTTCTGAAGGGAAAAAATCTTGTTTTGATTACTTCTACTTAGATTAGTATATCTAGAAATTCTAAGGATATATGAAGAAAAGTTCAGAAGTCATCAAAACATTTTTTTATTTAATATTCCTTAAGGTATCATTATGAACTCTTGTACATATTCTTTGATGTTTCATGTGTGAATTCTAAAACAATTAATTAATTGATTTCTATTCCTTTGATGCATTTTACTCTACAGAAAGAAAAATAGAAACATTTCCTTCTGTATAGTCTTAATAAGGAATCTGTCCTCATTTCACACTATTCTGTACTTTTCAATGCTGGAACATTTGTTTCAGTAAAAAATTTTCAAATTTTCATAAAGCTTAGAAGATGTAGAAATCCTTGCTCCTTGAAGATTTGGAAAGCTTGAATTTGATTTTAGGCTAAAGAAGAGAATGAAAATAAAATATTCATATGCAAAGTCCTTTAATTTTCACATCTAAGGATAAGAATTGGTTGTTTCATAATATTGATCTCTATTTTGTTCCCTACTTGTTTTCCTTACTATACAATATTTTTAGCTCTTATTTTTTCTGTGCAATTTCTGCTCTGATTTATTGCATTCATATAACAAAGCCACTGTCAAACACACATGAGGAGTGTAAATATCCTTTGATTAAAGTTCCCCATCTCTTCACTTGATGTTTTAACTAGTTTCATGCGTTCTAGAGCTTGTTGGCGAAGAATTTTATTTTAGTTGCACAATTTCTTGATCTAGTGTTCATGTTGACTCATGGTAGTTTTGGATGCCATTAATTTTAAAGAGATGTTTTTTGGAGTGCACTAATTACCAGCAAGTTACTGTGTATAGCATAGCGAGTATTGTATGTTGTAGTTAAACCACAGTGAGGAATACCTGCACCATATCTTTGTTTCGTTTTTATATGTTCAGATAAAAGGACTTCCAATCTGGCTAACTCATACTTCTCGTAGTCTGTAGAGCAATTCAATGTTAGGAAACACAGTTTTTGCATGTATGTAAGCAAAGAAAATTTTCTTTTAAGAGATAAATTTCATTTATTCCTATGCAGATACAAACTTCTGAGTCATTTGAATGGGTTACTCCTTGTCCCGTTTTCTTCGCCCAGACAATCAGAAGAAAAATGGCTGGATTGCATCATAATACAGTTGCTAGGCAACCCCAGTGCATGGCTTACCATCGCATGACACACTCCACTACCCTTCTGGTTGCCACGTTGAGAGGAAGTATCATTTCCCCTCTATAATCAACACACCCTCATTTACCACGCATACCCTTGTAGTTTTTAGTGCTTGGGCCTTGTGTGCTTCTTTATTATTTACTGTCACTTGCGTTACTATCATTATCTGTGAGTTACGAGTGTATGCAATTATGGCTAGTAAGCCTAATGTCGTGCCTTCATGCTCTGGCCATGATGGACATCTCTGTGCTACCTTTATGAGTCAGGTAGATGTTCATCTGCATCCGGTTTGCTCCCCTTGCCGTAATAAGAGATGTTCAATGGAATCACCATGTGAGTATTGTAGGGAGCGACCATCCTCCCAGTGGGAGAAATATTGTTCTCGTCACAAGAAACAAACTAAGTGAGATCCCACTCCTTTCTCGTCACCTTCCAGCAATGGTTTTGTTTCGGCGGCGAAAGTTATCCCCCAACCAGGTCCTTTGTGTCAGGAAACCGCTGAGGTGCCAGCCACTTGTGACGATGGCCATAAGTTTGTTAATGTTTTATCACCCAGTACTGATAACGTACAGTATGATCTTGAGTTGATACTTTGGCTGAGGCTTCTGCACTCCCCGAGCCAGATCCGATCCCAGTACCCTCAGTCCCTGATTGTGCTGTTATGAATAAATCTCCCTCACCTCCCACGATTGTTTTGAGTGGTGAACCTTATATTGCTGATTATCCAGAGAAGACTTTCTGCTGTTGGAAGTATTTTATCTTTAGTTCGAGCGTTGAAAGTCTCAGTGTTCCCATTCACAGAACCCTAGAGTTGAGCTTTCCATTTCCTCTCGCACAGAGGCAGCCTTGTTGGAAAACCCTTATTACCAGTGTCCAGCTCGTTCCCACGAGCCAGGCTTGCCTCGTGCACCCAAGTTCCAGGACTCTCCATCCCTTTATTACGAGAGTGGCCGGACGACTTTGCCCGTGTCTACACCCCAAGACTTGGCAGCGTTAAGCTGTTGTAAACAATCGTCTTTTTCTCATTCTAGGCCTACTAGTGCTAAGAAGTTGACTGTGATAAAGCCCTCATTAATTTCCCGAGTACTGTATTGTCTATTAATGGTTCAGCCAGACAAAACAGGCAGCATAACAAGTCTGTACATGCCGCTTTTCCTACCCATGCTGAGGTCACCCCTCACACCACCATTCATCCGTGCAATAGTCGGGCCAACAAGTCCACATGAGTTTTAATGCTCACTCGTGATGACGTCATTCCATGCGCCGCCATTTTGACGCATGAAGATATTCCTCCCCAAAGCAGCCATGTTAATGTGTGCCATGATCTCGCTGCCCCTTCTCAATCCCGTTTACAAACAGCAAGCCCTAGTGGATGTGCTACATCGACACTTCATTATTTTAAAATTCCCTGAGATTTCATAAACAACAGGCTAGATCCTATAATCGTAAAGACACAAGTTACGTAACTAACAACCCCATTTCTTTACTTGAGCAACCCGACACTAGTTCACTGCCTAATGTAAGTAATGCTTCAAACATTACACATTCTTTGGAACAGTGACTATTATCTTTCAGACAAATATTCTTTTCAAATACTGGGAGTGGAAAGGGTGCCAGAAGCTCGAGTTACACCACATCTAATAAAGGTTACGTTACTTTTGTTAAGTGTTCTAGACAAGGCCGTGCTGTAGACACTACATATGGCAAGCCGCGGAGAAATCCTTCTTCTCTTGTAGGTTGAGTTCAGAGAAGGAATTCAATATTTCTGCCTCGCACTCTTCCACTAGAAGGGAACACTTATAATGGGAGTGAGCTAGACTCCTCCCCGTTCTTTCTCCGCCTCCTATTCCCGCGACAATATGAATGCGGCAAGGGAAAGGAAGGACGTTCTAGGAAATTTAAGAATCTACCTATAACTGTCAAAGTTGAACAACCAGTTGTTCCAAAAGGGGAGCCACCACTTGAACATAATGTTATCTCTATTAATGACTCTCCGGAGAATCTCGTTGCACACACGGGCACCAGGTCAGCTGTTGTAACCACCCTCGAGGTCCCAATTTGTGGTTCAGAAGTATCATAATATATTAAAATCCTGAGTCTCTTCCGTTGTTTGGATAGCCTAGATGAGCCTTCTCAAGCACAAACTGTTAAGAGACAGTGTGGTATTGATTCTATATTCCTGCAATCACAAAGTAATAGGCATAGGTTTGCTGTGGCACTCTTTAACCAAACTAAAGATACGTTAGATTTGTTTAACACAAGTCTCAGCTCTTGAAAATTCCCTTAAGGTCAGCAGGTCCTTAAAGTTACTACCCTTGGCCCTATATCACCAAAGAAGATTCTATGTCCACTCTGGAACTTTTCAAAGCCCACTCCATATTGACGGTGACATGGCTAACCTGGTACCATCCATACTAGTTGATTGATTATCCAACCTCCTCTCCATCTTTTTGGCTCCTGAAATGCGAACATGGAGGTAGCTGCTATGTCCGTGATTCAAGCCTGTTCTTGGTTCAGCCACTTGTCTGGAGCAGTGTCCTGCTATGCTTTCACAAAAAACCTTAGAGATGAACACGCTCCGCTCTTAAACATTTTGAGGAACTGTCACAATCTTGGGCCAAAGCCCTAGAATTCCTATTACATCAAACTGTTTCCTTTTGGGGAAACTGTATCCTAAAAATATGTGATGCAGTCTCGGCCAGATGTTCAAAGCAGCTGTCCTCCAGGTACATGTTATGCCTGAGAAACTGATATTTGGTGAGTTCTCATTCTCTGTTCCCTCCTTCGAATGTGGCCACGGCCATAGAAAAGATCGAGAAGTTTGGACAGGCTTCTTTGATGAGGAGAGCAGGGTCACAAAGGATGCCTGCCCCTCAACAGCAGCAATAGAACTCTCCTTTTAAACAAGTTTTTCAACAGAGATGACTTCTGCCTCCAACAGTCACAACAACCTAGGAGGTAAACCACCAGACCCACCTTTCAACATAGAGGATATCATGGTCGTAGAGGCTCCCACTAGAGAGGGCATGTTCCCCCAGCTTACACAAGGTGGGGTGGTGCCTACAAAGCCATTGGCTCAGGTGGCAGTCCTTCGGCACCGATCACTGGATGGTAGAAGTCCTTCGTTCATGATAGTGAGTCCCTTTCATAGACTGTCCGTAGCAGACTCTTGACAACCTAACCATTTTATTTTAAAGGCTCAGTAAAGGACATCCTCATGCCAGAGGCGGTATCCAAAATGTTGTCCAAAGGAGCTGTGGAAGAAGTCTTAAACGACTCACCAAGCCTCCTCAGTAATCTATTTTTAGTAGTAAAGCTGACAGGAGGTTGTCGTAGATCTTTCCCATTTAAATCTGTTTGTTCTACAAACAAGATTCAATATGGAAACACCAGCCATCAGGAAGAACGATTTCCTTCTGACCATAAACCTCCATTCATCCTGTCTCAAGGAAGTACCTAGGGTTTCCTTTTCAAAACAGAATCTTCCAGTTCAGAGTGCTATGTTTCGGCATGTCATCAGCCCCTTGGGTTTTTACTAAAATCTTTTACCCCTGTCTCAGCCTGGGCTCATGCCATGGGCATCAGGCATTTAAGGTACCTGGACAACTGACTTCTTCTGGCAGTGTCCCGAGCTCTACTGATAAGGCACAGGGTTCTACTCCTAGACTTTTTCAAAGAGTCAGGGATCCAACTAAGCCTAGAGAAGGCCAGCCTTGTCCCTCAACAATCCATCAGGTACCTAGGCATGGACATAAACTTGCTCCAAGCCAGAGCTTTTCCATCTGCAGACATGATCCTAAGACTCAAGAGAATAGCAGAAACCTTTCTAGAAGGGAAATCACTTCCTTCCCACTCTTGGCAGAAACTTTTAAGCTATTTCTCCTCTTTGGAGAAACTCGTCCCCTTCGGGAGAATGTATCTTCGCTTGGTGCAGTGGGCTCTGAAGAGCCAGAGGTCGCAGACTTCCAACCACCCTGCAACCTTGCTGTCAGTGCTCTTGGAGTTTGTAATAAGCCTTCATTGGTGGCTGAGAGAGGAGAACCTGTTAGCGGAAAGCACTCTTCAGGTTACTCCCCCATAATTCCTTCTGTTCTCGGATGCTTCTCAAAAAAGGTGGGGCGCTCAACTAGGAAGGGAGTAAATCTCGAGCCTATGGTAAAAAAATGACAAGACCTTTCACATCAATTTCCTGGAAATGAAAGCAGCACAATTAGCCTTACTCCACTTCTCACTGACTAAATGGTCACTTCATTGTGCTGATAAGCGGTAACTCCACGGTAGTGACCTACATCTCCAAACAAAGAGGCGTAGCCTCTCTCCTATTCTGCCTACTGGCAATAGAGATACACAGGTGGACACAGACCAACTCAATCTCCCTCTCGGCAAGGTTTATCCCCGGGAAGAGGAACGTCATTGCTGACCATTTGAGTCAATCAGGGATGACAGTTGGTTCCAAATGGTCTTTGCTTCCTTTATTGGCAAAGAGACATGACTCTGTGGGGTTCCCTGTTTCTGGACATGTTCACCACTCACCCGAACCACAAACCCCTGGTGTATTGCTCACCAGTTCCAGACCAAGCTGCAGCAATGGAAGATTCCTTTCAGCACTCTTGGGACAGACTAAACTTTACGCGTTCCTGGTGTTCTATCTGATTCGTCAGTTCCTGAGCAGAGTTCAAACATCCCACAGAGTCAGAATATAGCTAGTATCTCCAAAGTAGTCAATAGTAGTGTGGTATCCAGACCTGCTGGTACTTCTCAGGGAGGTTCCAAGAGAACTTCCATAATGGCCAAACCTACTACATCAGCCACACACAAGAAAGTTCCACAAAGCAGTGACTTACCTGACATTTCATGGCTGGAGACCATCCAGCATCTCTTCCGAAAGAAAGGCTTTTTGGAACCAACTGTGAAACAACTTTCCAAATATCTCTGAAAGTCGTATGCAGTAGTCTACCAGGTCAAGTGGACAATCTTCTGTGATTGTTTTTTTTTGGGAGAATATTGCTCCACTTAAGGCCACTATACCCCTGATTGCCGACTTTTTGGTTTTACTGAAGAACGAGAAATGGCTTTCAATCACTGCAGTAAAAGGTTACTGCTTGGCCTTGAGGCAGGTTTTGAAACTTAAAAGGCTTGATCTCTCCTCTTCAGGGGAACTCTCAGTTCTCATTAAGAGTTTCGAGCAGATTTGACCTCTGCGAGAACTCGTACCCCCTTCCTGGGACATGACAAAGGTAGTTAGGTCTTTAAGGAAGGCCCCTACGAATCTATGCATAAAGCCAGTGGTGTAGCTACGGTTTAATCCCCCAGACCCCACAAAAAATACATATTGCATATTGGATCACTATGTATACATATACAGTACATACTTACTTACTTCTTACATCCACTCCCAGGTAGGCTTTCACCCTGTCAGTGGAATCAGTTGTTTTCACTCAATTCTGTTTTCAAAAATTCCCTCTCTTCTCAGCTGTTCAATTGTAGGCATGTTTACGTGGTCTACCTCTTGATCTCCTCCCACCAGGCGTCCAGTCCCATCTCCTCCTTGCAATTCTATTTCCATCCATTCTCATTAAATGTCCCAGCCATCTCAGCTGTCCCTTCTCAGTCTTGTTCAACATAGGAGATACCCCAACCATCCTTCTAAAATCTACATTTCTTATTATATCTCTTCTTGTTTTGTGCATTATTGTTCTCAGGCTTTCCATCTCTGAAGCTTGGACTCTGCTCCTGTCTTTGATTGTCATTGTCCAGCTCTCTGATCCATATGTCATTATTGGTGTTAGTAATCCTTCAAATATGGTTTTCTTTACTTCTATAGGTACGTATGCATCTCTCATAATGGGATAGAGTGCTCCAGAGCATTTATTATATTTCTTTATTCGTTCAGTAATTTCTTTTGTCCTTATAGCCGTTGTCTGTAAACATACACCCTAAATACTTGAATGCGTTGGTGTCCTTAATTACCATATTTCTTATCATGATGTTCGTTGGAGCGTGTTGTTGTTTGTTGATTGTTAATATTTGTTTTTTTAATGTTCATCTTCAGTCCTGCTTCTGTTAAACAATCTTTCAAGGCTATCAATGCTCTTTCTAGTTCTTCCCAATCATATGTCCAGAAAGCTATATCATCAGCAAAAATCAGGATGTCTCCCGAGATATTTATTCTTTCCTTAAAACTTCTCATAATTACATCTATAAATGCAATGAACAAGAGTGGGGAAAGAACGCTTCCCTGCTTAACACCTGTTGTTACTCTAAACCAATTTTCATTCTTGTATCCAGTTCTTACATTATTCATACATGGTTTGTACGTGCTCTTTATTGCAGCTCCCAATCTACTGTCGAGTCCATAAACCTCTCCTAAGAACCTCCACAATTTGTTCCTAGGTACCAAGTCAAATGCCTTTTCCAAATCAATAAATGCTATATATAGTGACCTCTTATATTCCCATGATTTTTCAATAACAAGCCTCACGGCGAATATGAGATCTGATGTACTTCTGTCCTTTCTGTATCCCTTCTGTTCTTCCCCTAGCTGAGGTTCAATGATGTGTCGCACCCTTTTTTCTAAAATCTTCTCATAAAGTTTTGCTGCATGACATATGAGCGTTATACCTCTATAATTCTCGCATTTGCCTGAATCACCTTTACCTTCATAAAAGGGTACAGAAATATGTTTTCCCCAGTCTTCAGTAACTGTGCTCTCTAACCAGAATGACAAGGTTAGGTCATATAATATCTACTTTGCTAGGTCCCCTCCCTCTTTGAATAACTCTATTGGTAGTGAACCCTCCTTTATCGCGGTAGATAGGTTCCAGACCCGACCGCGATAGGTGAAAATCCGCGAAGTAGTGACACCATATTTACCTATTTATTTAACATGTATATTCAGACTTTTAAAACCTTCCCTTGTACGTAGTACTGTTATCAAACTACCCTTTAATGTACAGAACACTTAATGCATGTACTATAGTACCCTAAACTAAAACAGGCACAAATATTAGAGGCAACTTTATATCATGCGTCTCCTAAACACGCCAAAAAGCATGATAAAAAATGGCAACCAATGTTTTGTTTACGTTTATCTCTGATCATAATGAAGAAACAAACGCATTTACACATCTGTGTATAAGTTAGTTTTTGCATCGATTATATTGATTATTCAGTACAGTATGTTGATTTTGTTTTTACCAATGTTTTACTTAATTTTTCTTAGGACTTCCAAATGAAATGTTTTTCTTTATGACGCCGCCTGAAACGACGGCGTCATAAAGGTAGCTCAGTAAACAAACGAAGGCATTTAACGCGCATGATGAAAGTGATAAATAATGATATTACAGTAAAAGTTTTTATAAAATATGTTATTACAAATATTATTTACCGTATCTATATAAAATCATACATACGTAGCAAAGCAGGAAAACAATTTACGAGAGAGAGAGAGAGAGAGAGAGAGAGAGAGAGAGAGAGAGAGAGAGTTGTTTTACATACGTAAATGTAAATTTAAAAAAAAAATAGCCCCATTTCATATAAAATAGATTACAAATATTTTACTTTATCATATTACAGTAGTCTGTATAATACTGTAAAGTTCAGTACAGTATGCTGTTGTTATAGTCGTGGCGATGAAATTCTCACGAAACAAAAACACGCCATTTGATTACAACAGCTGATTCATTCTCTCTCTCTCTCTCTCTCTCTCTCTCTCTCTCTCTCTCTCTCTCTCTCTCTCTCTCTCTCTCTCGTGTTATACAATACTTATATTTAGATGAAGAAACTAAAATTAGTTTTCTTAGTGTCAATTAAATACGAAACGAAAAAATTATGCCGAGTCTACATCCATTTCAATCATAGCTAAAAATACGGCATCCGATTTCATCAGCAAACCACTATTTTTTGGGAAACATCATTTTATTCTAGAAAATTGCTACTCTTTAAATAGTTAATTGCACATTAAGAAAGCGTGTACTTTTGTTTTTAAATTTTGGGTGTGTTTTAAAAATCGAGTATTGTTGACTTCTTTTTGTTTTACTTTTGGCTGTGATTAGATCAGCTGACATCTAGCTGCCGCTCTTGAGAGTGTACGAATACACTAACAAAGTATCGTTTATACCATTTCTTAACTTATTCAAACCGTCTACTGTATACAGTTGATATTACATAAGCACCAATGTGTTATAATCTATAAAATTTTTTTGTTTATTACATTTAAAACAACACACACACACACTCTCTCTCTCTCTCTCTCTCTCTCTCTCTCTCTCTCTCTCTCTCTCTCTCTCTCTCTGTGGGCTACTTTTCACTACCTCCCATTCCTTACCTCTCTCTATCTCTCTAACAAATGATATCTTTGTTGCTCCTCAAAGTTTCATTTATATTGAAAATCAATCATGATTCAATTTTCCTTACTTTCTCCAATCTCGCACCATCGGTCACATTGCGGTATTTTCGAAATTTCCGGAAAATCTGCGATATATGTATATACATGGGTTATGAAAAAAATCCGCGAAGTAGTGAATCCGCGATGGTCGAACCGCGAAGTAGCGAGGGCTCACTGTATTATCATACCCTGGGCTTTTCCCATTTTTCATCTCTTTCAAAGCATTTTCAAACTCATGATAAGTAATCACATCCTCCCCATTTTCTCTGTCAAATTGAAAGATATATTCTTCTTCATTTCCTTCTGTAGTTACATTTTTTGGGCTAAGGAAGTTCTTTTAAAGTAGCTTCCTAGGGTATATTTGACTACAGTGATATTCCCAGAGAATTTTACCTTATGGTATCCAGAATTCTAACTCCTGGCGTGAATATCCCTAACTTTTACTTTTAGGGATATCGCATAATATCAGAGGACGTATTCTTGACACGCCACATAGCTATCTTCACCCCGAATAGCGTTTACGCTTCGAGGGGGAAGTGGCAAGAAAATGAAAGGGGAGCCGTTAGTAAGGAACCACTCCTTACTGTTTTGAGTACCTAGATGACGTCATATCCGTCCTTGTAGCATTAAGCAAGGTGCTACAGATACAGTACTTTCGGGAGGGATTCTTCCAGCCCTTTTTATAAAAAGGAGGGCGGGTCCATCAGGACGACATGGCGCAGGCCATGTCGTCCTTATGGAAGTTAACTAGAGCATTAATGTATCTGTGGATTTTCTAATAGTGCATTAACCTCAAGACAGACTTTCCTTGGTCATTTAGACCTAGAGACGTATGATGTTACCGTTATACAACATTTCAACTAACCATGAACTATGTTAGTGCTTGCTGCCCCTTACAGGGAAGAGTCATGCCAGACTCTGGAAAAAGTCTCGAGGATTGCATATTTTATATGAACATCTTAGCAAACAAACAAGTACAGTATACTGGTCTCACCGTATACCTTTCCAATCAGAGTTTGTATTTGAAAATGGACAAATGTATGTATGAACTACCGACACCTCCCTGGGTCTACAGAGCCAGCTGTATGCGAAGACAGACGGGTTTGTATCCATGTGTAATATATATATATAATTACATGTTTAAAATACATGACCTAAGAGGTCACTGTGGAAGTAGGAGAGTGTGAGAAATGCCATAGTCATGTCATAAACAGGATGCGAATGCCAAACCTCAGCAATGTAACATTTTTTATGAAGAGTAAACACAACCAAGCCGTGAGAAAGAGTTGTCTCTCGAACGGAACTAAGTACCTTCCGGTATTAATGTTGTGTTTACAATAAATCATTAAGTGCTGAAATAACTAATTAAACTTTAACATCAATATGGATATTTGTAGTAGTTCTTACTTAGATGGCATACGGAATGGTCATCCGACCAAGCCATCTATACTCCTGTGATGGAGATTTTAATAACTGTTTTTAAAGAATAAACTATTTTAAAGTTAACTTACCTAGACTTACTTGAAGATGTAACATACCAATTCTAATATACAACACACTGAAGATGACATTTGATGGGAACCCGAATGTGTGTTAATAACAGTATCACACCAATAAATGGTGGCAGCGGTGGGATTGCAAAACGGATTCATCCGCAACTGATTGAGCGTGATTGATTTCAGCAACGCTAAGAATACGATGTTTATAAACTTCTACATCCAAGATATGTTGATTTTTGTGAATTACTAAAGTGGTATTTAAATGATTACAGACTTCAATATTATATTGTTGATGTGAGCCTACTGTATAAATAGCTTGTGTGACGGAAAATCCGTTAGTTTTCAAAGTGTCAGAAAGGATTAATATTTCAGATCCCAGTAACGTTTTCTTTATTTGCACTATTAAATTCGAAGTTACGTTCGGCTCGATAGATTGCGTGCAAGATGATATTACGGGTGAACGAGAATTCTGTTGGGTCGCGTATATTATTTCTTTATTAGTGAGACAAGGTATTGGTTCTTCAACGTACGTCACTGTTTTATTTGTCGTCTCCTTTTTATCCAAAACTGATTTTAAGGTATTAGAAGACTTATAGAATTTTCCTTTGATATACACGCCGTGCTTGGCAGGGGCTAAGATAATGTTTTGATTGCCCATAGATGGGTATCCTATAATTACAGCTGGATACATATCAATGTTTTGTACAACAACAAATGTATCGGCAAACGTGCGCTTACCGACCTTGAACTGAACATGAGTTACGCCTATTACATTTAATTCATTATTTCCTATACCCGAGAGCCTTATTCCGGACTTTTCTATAGGGAAGTTCGAAAACAACAAATGATGTGTCCTCAAATCCATGATATTACGTGGACTACCAGAGTCAAAAAATAATGTAAAGGATCGGTGTTCTAAATTTACAGCATATAATGTTGGTCGTAACTCATTTTGGCTTATTATTGTATGAATTCGTTGCAAATCTATGGGAGCATGCACTGATTTATTTAATTCGGCCGTGTGTTTCATAGGAAAATCTATTGCCTCACAATGATCTGATAAAACATTAAATGGATTATTCAATACTACTGATGTTGATATGAAGGACCTTGACCCAACATCACTCTCTTCCCCACTGGAGTTAATTATGTGGTATTTGCTTTGCTCTGCACATTCTGAAAATTAGTCTGACCTTGGGAGTTCTGGTTTGACGACCCAGGATCAGCGTTATTCGAAGAACTATTTGTTTGTTTCTGATTTTGAACTACATTGACGTTTGGCTGTTTCTTCTTATTGAACTGAGGATTTTTCTTTTTATTTCCATATGGAACTGACTGTGGAATTGACTGTGTATTTCTAGGATTCTGCTGTGTCTTACGCGAGTAGCACTGACTATATGAATGAGTAGAACTATTATGTAACGAACAGAATCTCGTTCTGCAGTCTGCAATCAAGTGACCTTGACGTTTGCAATTATAACAAGTCGTTCCTGCAACTTGACTATTATGAACTACGTTTACTTGTTGTGGCTTAGTTTCATTCTTTGCAAAAACTTGTGTAAACACAGGATCAAGATCAGGACACTTAGACATATGTTTCTTTATCTGTTTATATACATCCAATTCCGTACTTGCTGGCGTTAACTTTTTATCAAAACACCGCACTAAAGCTTTAGGCAACATAAGTGTCATGCAAGTTAAATACATTAATCGTAAGAAATCTTTCACGGAGATGTTATCTCTAGTAACCCAAGTGGAATTACCTAAAATATCTTGATACTCGTTTAGCCTATCGGCTATGAGGGCTGCTCTCTCAATAACATTAAGCCGAGTCATAGTGGCTTGATTAAGTGTATTTCTTAATGTTAAAACTACATCTAAAGCTTCCTCACCTCCATAGACCGCACGTAGCCTAACTTTGAAATCATCCCATGTAACTGCCTCTTGAAATGAAACTCCCCTTAAGTATGCACTCGCATCTCCTTTAGAAAAGTCTATAAAACTTTTAGCTTCTTGTAGTTGTACAAATGGGTCTATAATCTGTTTAGCATTTAAATGGGCATCGACAAATGAAATCCATGACTCCACATTCTGAGGCAAGAACCCATTAACCCGACCTTGAAAAGGAAGGATTGCAGAGCGAGCATTTACTAGTGTCACAATGGGAGGGGGGTTACCATGTCCTGGGGTTGTTGTTTGCTAATCTTTAATTTTCTTTCATTTAAGGAAACTGTATTCAACTTCGAATTCTCATCTAGAATATTTTTTCTCTGTGCTAATTCCGTTTTCTTTCAGAAGTTCTCGGGAAATATCTTTATATTAGTATCATTGTTTTGGGGGATTTTGTTATAATCTTTATCATTTACGCAGTGGACGTCTGTATTCATATAGATATTTTGATAGGATTGCAAGGAGTCGTAGAGATAGAAAAAGAAGTACAGTAAACATGACGCCTCCTGTGAGCCCCACCCCTGGACCGAGTAACCCAACCCCATACCCATGAAAATTGTCTTAAAAAGCTTTATCCCTTTGACGATAAGTTCAATTGCAGACTGAACAACGGCTCGTGGATACGATACGACAAGGCCGGCTTCAATGTATCATGCCCGGACGGATCCACGTCCTATTCCCAAATCTTCGTTGCAGCAGATGGTTGTATCGGTACGTCCCCGAATTACATGGTCCGTGGAATCAAGACTATCATCAGAGAACGGGCCTACTTCGCGAACTTCACGTGGTCGACTACAATTCCATCTTTACCTCTCCCATACAATGCACGTGTGGCTAAGCGGTTGATGAAATTAACCGAGATGGACCACCCGACACCAACTTATGCAGAACGTCGTTTCTACGTGTTACTAGCAGCAATCAGCATTACGGTGATGATATTTATCGCCGTTAACATCCTTGTTTGGCGTAGGTTAAGGAAGAATAAATTAGAGCTCAAACAAAACGTTTTACCATGTCCAGACAAAACTCCTTATTTAATTCAATTTAAAGCCGTTTGAAACTGGTCCCTTCATTCGCTCAAAGGAGTAAAAATTGTCTTGGAAAAGTGTTGTGCACGAAAAGCAGTTAGTACGCTAGTAATATGTAGTTGAAGAGACTATAGAACATTTGCATTTTAAAAACATTTTAAACATTTTAAAAAACATTTAAAAAATAAATAATTTTTTTGGGCACCTAATAAAATATATAAGCCCTAAATGTTAAAATAAAGAATCTATAGGCATCTAATAAAATATATAAGCCCTATATATATATATATATATATATATATATATATATATATATATATATATATGTGTGTGTGTGTGTGTGTGTGTGTGTGTACGAAACCGTGGTACGTGTACGTACCAGAAATTCGTGTTTGTGCACTAAAATTATATCTTTACCAAGGTAACAAATATTTTTATTAGTTACCGTATTATAATAAACATATTTTTAACATATTCAATAAACTGACGGGAGCTGACCGAGCTAATGTAATATATATATAATTACATGTTTAAAACACATGACCTAAGAGGTCACTGTGGAAGTAGGAGAGTATGAGAAATGCCATAGTCATGTCATAAACTGGATGCGAATGCCAAACATCAGCAATGTAACATTTTTCATGAAGAGTAAACACAACCAAGCCGTGAGAAAGAGTTGTCTCTCGAACGGAACTAAGTACCTTCCGGTATTGATGTTGTGTTTACAATAAATCATTAAGTGCTGAAATAACTGATTAGACTTTAACATCAATATGGATATTTGTAGTAGTTCTTACTTAGATGGCATACGGAATGGTCATCCGACCAAGCCATCTATACTCCTGTGATGGAGATTTTAATAACTGTTTTTAAAGAATAAACTATTTTAAAGTTAACTTACCTAGACTTACTTGAAGATGTAACATACCAATTCTAATATACAACACATTGAAGATGACATTTGATGGGAACCCGAATGTGTGTTGATAACAGTATCACACCAATACATGTAGAAACAATTGTTTGTATAAGTCAGCATTACATTGCATACTAAGTCAGTCGTAAGCAAAGACTGACAAATCCTGATATGTACACACCTAGAGAAGGTTTGTTTACCTGTTGGAACAAATATTTATAGATGTTGTCTTATACATATGCAAATAAAAAGGGTGATCAAATAATGATCAAACACATTTTCATTTATCTGGATTTGGGGCGAATAAGACACAAATTCAATTATACTGTAATTTTATTGATAACCAATAAAGTATGAAGTCAATTTGCATTTTATAGTACTGTACAATATAAAATGTTATTGAAATAATTTAAGCATAAATACAGAAGTAATGCCAGAAATACTTGTTTCATCTGAAAAGAAACATTTTAAGCCACTTATAAAGGAAAATTTTTTAAATTTTCTTATTCAAATTTCTGTCATTACAGTCTGTTCACACTATAAAAGTACGCATGGCACACGTGTGATTCTTTATGCTTCTTTCACCTTTTTACATTTGGAACAGTCCATAGGGTCACCATGGTGACACTTCACTTAACATGTTGCACCGTAAGGAGTCAGCATGTACACCCTTCACATAACAGTCCCAGTTAATTCGCTGTTCCTCGCAGTATCCAGTATACAAGCGCAAACTTTCGAAATCCATATTTTGGAAGAAATTAAGATATGAAGCAATCTTTCTCGGATCGTGACCTGTGGGTGTACTGTCCGGATCCGCTCTGCGAATGAAGTAGGTGATCGTCGCCCTTAGTTGTTTCAGAGACAAATTTGAACCTGAAGTTTCTCCTTTAAAGAGCTGTCCTCCCCTAAAGTCTGAAGTTCTACGAAGATAGATATTTAGGCACTCTACTGGACATAGAGAGATCTTCCTTCAGAGGGCAGATTTTCCAGGGACCCCACCTTTTGGTGGGTAGCTCCTTTTTAGCGAGAAACGTTGGGTCCGGAAAAAGATTCAGTTCTCCCCTTTCCGTGAACTGAATATGGCCCTCATCTCTCGAAAGGCCACTATTTCGCTAACTCTGGCTCCCGAGGCTAATGCAAATAGGAATATAACTTTTTGGGTCAAATCTTTCAGAGAGCAATCTTCATTGTTCAGAGTTGATGCCAAATGAAGAACCTTATCCAAGGACCACAAAATGGGCCTCGGAGGTGCCGCAGGCCTAAGTCTAGCGCAGGCCTTAGGGATCTTGTTAAAGATTTCATTAGAGAAGTCTACTTGGAAGGCGTACAGCAAGGGTCTAGTCAAGGCAGATTTACACGTAGATATCTTGTTGGCTGCTAATCCTTGTTCATGAAGATGAATGAAGAATGATAAACATAAATCTGTTGAGATTTCTTTTGGCTTCTTTGCCTTGACAAAGGCAACCCATTTCTTCCAGGACGACTCATATTGTCTTCTGGTAGATTTAGACTTATATTCTTCTAAAAAGTTTATACTGTCTCTCGAAATCTCGAACCTTTTCTTGACTGCTAAGGAGAGAAAATCATGAGATGAAGGTTTCGGGTTTTTTGTGATTCAGCGAAGGCAGTCGACTTCTGCACTTGTTGAGCCAGAACTGGATCCGGTAATGGGACCAGCTTCAGCCACAGTTCCAATATTAGAGGAAACCAGATGCTGTTTGGCCACTTGTGGGCCACTATAGCTGCCGTTCCCTGAAAGGATCTCAGTTTGTTGAGGACTTTCAACAGAAGATTGGATGGAGGGAACAGATAAATCCTGGACCATCTGTTCCAATCTAGGGACATCGCGTCCACTGCTTCCGCTAGAGGGTCTACGTATGGGGCCACATAACGAGGTAGCTTCTTGTTGTCGCTCGTCGCAAAGAGGTCGATTTGCAGTTCTGGGACTTGACGAAAGATGAAGGAGAATGATCCTGCATCTAGGGACCATTCTGACTCTATCGGTGTAAGCCTGGATAGAGTGTCCACCGTCACATTGCGGAACCCTTGGAGATGAACTGCTGATAAGTGCCATCCCTTCTTTTCCGCCAAACGGAAGAAGGCCAACATCACTTGGTTCATTTGGGGCGATCTCGAGCCTTGTCGATTCAGACATCTCATTATCACTTAGCTGTCTAGAACCAGTTTTATGTGGGTTGAGCAGTGAAGATTCAGTTTCTTCAGAATTAGAAAAACTGCCATGGCTTCCAGAATATTGATATGGAAGGTCTTGAATAGAGAGGACCAAGTCCCCTGGACTTTCCAATGGTGAGAGTGACCTCCCCATCCTTCCTTTGAAGTGTCCGTGTGAATGATGACTGAAGGTGGAGGTGGTTGTAAGAGCACCGATTTCCTTAGGTGCTTGGCCTCCGACCACGGCTTGAGAAGTGATCGTAGACGAGTTGGTATCGGTCTTCTTAGATCTCTTCAAGCGTTTGATGCGTATCTTCTCCAGACTCCTGTTGCATCCTTTAATTGTGCTCTTAGCACTGGGTCTGTCACTGATGCAAACTGAAGGGAGCCCAGCACTCTCTCCTGTTGGCGTCTTGATATCCAATCTGATTTTAAAAGTCTCTTGACAGATCCCGCTATCTCTCTCCTCTTTTTTGATGGAATGGAGAGGCGGTGTGACTGTAAATTCCAATGAATTTCGAGCCATTGAAACTATTTTCATTAAGTGCTGTAGCCGTGCCAATAATGTTTCCATTTTCATCCTTTATATTATCTTGTTTTCCATTATCTTTCCTGTATGATTTTGCAACTGCAAAGATCTTATTTTTCTTGAGATCATCCCTCAACTCGCCTCCTAGTTTAATCCATGCATTTATCCGTGATCTTCTCTTGATCTCTTCTGATTGATTCCTAGAAGATACATATTCTTCTCTAGTCTGTTGGTTCCTTTCTTTCATCCATTTCCTGTGCATTTTTTTCTTCATCTTTATTGCACCTTTTACTTCATCATTCCACCAAATTGTACGTCTTTTCCTAGTACCTCTGACAAACCTACAGCCAAGTTCCTTCTCCCCTACATCCAAGGCACTCTCCTTTAGTCCCTTCCAATCCTGCTGCTCCAGGTACTGCAACCTCTCTGTAAACTTGTTTTGAAATCTCATTTTGATATCTTGTTCTATCAAGGATTCTGTTTTTATAATTTTTCTCTTCTCTGTTTTATCTGTTCTTTTGGGAGGAATGTAAAGAATCCATTCATGATCTTTAGATGATTTTTTATGCAAAAATCTATTAGGTTTTCTCCTTCAACGTTTCTTGTTTCCTCTCCAAATGGGCCTATTACACTCTCTATCCCTCTTCTCTCACAGCCAACCCGTGCATTAAAATCTCCTAGTAGTAGAGTGATGCCTTCTGGCTGTCCCTCCAAATGTAATTCTAAAAGTTCCATAAAAGTATCTTTTTTCCTCTTGTGTATGGCCTTGCTGTGGGGCATAAATCTGAAAGACATTATAATTTGTGTTCTTTATTCTAAATGTGCAACTAATAAGTCTTTCGGTGATCAATTGTACTTTTCGCATACAGGGGGCAAGTCTGGGTCCTGCGATCAAAGCAACACCATGCTTTCTGATTCCTGCATCTACTCTACGATAAATCAGTACATATTCATCTCCTAGGTCCTGTCCTGTGCTTTCACCTCTATGCCTGGTTTCAGCCATTCCAAATAAATCAAGTTTTTGGGCTCAAGCCATGTCGTCCTGGTGGAAGGTTCCTTCAGTAGCTTCATTTGGATATATATGACTACCATAATATTCCCAGAGAATTAAACTAAAGGTTTTCACAGAATTCTAACGTCTGGCGCGAGTACCCTAAAGGTTTCCCTTTAGAATATCGTATATCAACAGGGGACGCATGCATTAACACGTCACATGGCTATCTGCACCCCACCTAGCGTTTACGCTTCGAGGGGGAAAGGTGGCGAGGTAACTGAGGTGCCGTTCCAAAGTTACCCTACCTTCGTTACTGTTACGGTACTTGCAACGTAAACAAACCGACGCCATACTTGTGTGACGTCATGTCCGTCCTCATTCCTTTTCTAGGTAGCTCACCGTCAGCTTGTTTGTTCCCAATGATCTCCCTAATCTTGTGCATCCTTCGCAATGTCTCAACATTCTGCATCGCCTTCTTCTGGAAAGTTGGGTACCAGGTTCTTGTATTGTTTAAATAAGCTCTGGCCGTAGAGTAACAATTTTTTACACTAAAATCTTGTGTATTGTGGCCGAGCTGTGCCATTTTACGGCGCTGCTGTTCGCATTGCATGCGTTATTTAGCTAGCCATAACAGCCTTCCTGGCCTTATAATTAATTAAATATCATTAGTTATTTAGTCTTCATTATTAGGAATAGGTTATATTATGCCGATGGTAGTCTTCGGCGCTCTTAGTTAGCCGACCCCATACTAGTCTTTCAGCCTAGCATAGGCTGCAGCCTAGTGTTCATGTTTACTTCTGCATGATATAATAGTGTTCCTAGTGTTATGTTAATGAAGATATAGGCATTTTTAAACATATACAAGATTCAGTGTTGCACATATTTTCCGCATTCGAGGGACCATACAAGGGACCGTGCCTGGTTCATCCATGTCACACCTAACCCAACATTGGGACCCTTGTATGCTTCCTTATTTCCCCTATTACCTTAGGGTAACCTCCCTCTGGGTAGCCTTGCTATTCTTAGCCCCTTACCCGGAAAATTTCGGGTAGGTTAGGCTAGGTAGTTCTTCCCTCTTCCCTTCCATAGTTTATGGGGGGATTTCGGACAGAATCCCAGAGTACCTATCGTTCATCCCAGTCTACCCTTAGGGAACGCCTTTCCCTTTGGGTATCGACTGAGACTGAAGGTGGAAGGGCCTAGCCCTTCCCCCTAGACTGCTCTTGGTTGGGACACGTCCCTTCCTCCTGTGGCCCAGCGATACGTATCCCCAGCCCTCCCTAATCTAGGAGGAGATCTCCTGTTTTAGGTTAGGCCTTGGGGGATTCTGTTTTATTATAGTTTAGGACAATACACCAGTTCGGTTCCTACTCTGAGCTAACCTACCCTAGGGTTGGAGAGTGCTTCTCTCCTGCCTGGGTAGTATAGAAAACAGATTCCCCCATTCCTTGGGAGATTTAGGGTCACGATCCCTTCTGCCCCCTCACTCCCCTACCCCCACTCTATCCCTTTGTGTCGGCTTGCCTTCACACCCCTGTCCGCCGTCCTACAATTCCCCCTCAGGGAGAATTGTAGGTTAAGCTGTGCTCTCCTGCTTAGCTGGCCGCTCTGCTACATTTCCCCCTCATAGTCGAACTATGGGGTAGTGTTAGCGGCCATCATGCCGGCAGAAGATCACCCTCCCCCCCCCCCCTGTTTAGAGTGTCCTCTGATCCTCCCTTGGATTACCATAGGCACCCAGCCGTCTGCCGGCTCCCTGCCGCCAGATAATAGGTATATTCCCCTCCCCCCCCCATCATGAGCACACTCCTTCCGGAGGGAAGCCGGTTGGGTATCGGACATCACCCTTCCTCCTTCCCTCATTATCTTTCTCTCTTCTATCATGGTGCCGGTCCACTGCCGGCTGCGCCTGCCGGCGATAGCCACCGGCACGCCAGGTGACTTTCCTACTTCATAGGACGTTTCTATCTGAGGATTACCTAAGGCAACAACCTGCCGGCTGCTGGGGGCCCCCGGCCCTTGCCGCCGCTAGCCGCCAGCACCCCAGGTGACCTTCCTACTTCATAGGATGTTCCTATCTGAGGACTACCTATGGCGACAGCCTGCCGGCTGCCGGGGCCTGCCGCCCCTTGCCGCCGCTGCCGCCGCTGCCGCCGCTGCCGCCGCTGCCGCCGCTGCCGCCGCCGCTGCCGCCGCTGCCGCCGCTGCTGCCGCCGGCTTCTCAGACAACCTTCCATCTTATGTACCCAGCTAGGTTCACCAACGGAGACAGCCTGCCGGCTGCCGGAGGCCACCGCCCTGCCGGCGACCTGCCGCTGTGCCGGCGGTCGCCCCTATAGGGGTTTCCTACCTCTCTGCTGCTCAGTGTGTAGCCTTGATGGATTCACCCTGCCGGACCAGGCCTCCGGCTTGCCGGCGGGGCTCTTGTGACTTCCAGGGACAAGCACCCCTTCCCCCCGGCTGCCGGCCCCGTGCCGGCAGTCGACCTATACAGCCATATAGCCAGACTGATCTTCTTTGCTGTTTCATACCCTGAAGACAGTGTCTGAGCTGTATGATTGTACAGTACAATGTTTCCAGCATACTCTGTGCTTCTCAGTGCAGTCTCTTTCTTACTAGGACCTTCCCAAATATAAAGGGGTTTCTCCTATTTTCCCCCTTTTTTCTATAGGTTCTGAATGATTTCAGACCTTCTCCACCCTGTAGACAGTTCCTTTATAAGGAAGCCTAGCTTGGCTCCCCTATAGGGATACCATTTCCTCTTCTAGAACCTCAGGTCCTAAGGAATTTCCGGCAGAAAAGGTCGCGGTAACTGGCTGGACGGGATTCACAAGTATGTGTCGTCCTACTTCTTTTCTAGCTCACCTATCCGGAGCTCACATAACACACAGAGCTACAGATTAATGAATCTTAAGTTTAAGAGTAATGTAAGACATGACTCTGTTTTCCATGTACTCATGTTCTCTTTCTTTTACAGGAGGAGTACCTAAAGTGTGAGATCCCCTTCTGCTCGGTTCGCCGCCCGAACTTCTACGGGCAAAGGGCGTGTCGGACCCACACCCCCTGTACTGCAAAGAAGGGCAACTTAAAGTATTGGGATCCAGTACCCTTCTCAATCTGCAAAGGCCTCCTGATGAGGGGTTCGACAACCCCCCGTCCGCAGAGGCCAGGGACAATGCTCGGGAGAAACTGCGCAAGTGGATGCGCGGTTTCCAGAAGAACGCTGCCGGGCCGTATCTCCCCAGCGAGAAGATGAGGGTCATGCTTTTCCCGAAAGCATTAGCAGATTCTGTGATCCCCCAGGATCAGATCCCCTTGGTTCAACTGCCCATCGAACCAGACATCAAGACTACGCTTAGCAAGTGTCGTCTAGACGAGTTGGAGATGTCGGATGTGTCTGACAACACCGAGAGGACCCTCATGGGCGAGGATCTGGAGGAAGAAGAGGATCAGGTGGAATACCCTGATTCGGAGGGCGAGGTCGCCCTTCACCTCCGGCAGCTCCTGTAGTTGTCGAGGAGCCAGTCCCCTCTACCTCCGCCGCATCGCAGCCCCTGCTGCCCGCCACCGAAGATGCCATCCGGGTATTGGTGGCATTAATGGACGAGAAGCTTAATAAGCATTCTGCAGAAATTACAAGTCGTTTGATGGGATGGAAGCAACTGAAGAAGATCTCGGTTAAGGACCTTCCTTCCTGCTCGGAGTCTAACCCCTGGAGGTACGCCGAGCATATGCCATTTACAACTGGCAAAATCTTTATCAACGACAAGTTAGGGTCTATCCTTTTGGAAGAAGTGGAATTCTTCCCTAACTTCGAGGCTTACCCGGAATGTTACGTCCGACTTAGGTCCGAACCGGCCTCCAAGGAGGAGACTGAGCCCAAAGAGGTGATCGTTTTTGATCACTCAAAAGCCCAAGCCATGCTGGCAGGATGCCTGAAGAGTCGTGGTTTTACCAACTCAAAAATGCCAGCTCTGAGCAAGAAGCACCCGTCCTTTCTTGCTCCCTCTTCTGCAACCTTTCCCTTCGTGGAAAAGGCCTTCCATGCGGTCATGAAGGCGGTGGAGGAAGGAAAGCCCTGCCCTACCCTGGAGGAGTGTAGGCCTCTCTCCCTCGCCCTTCCCCCCGACAACTGGTTCTGGAAAGACATTCAGTTTACCTTCACGGTTGGGAAGCTGGAACCTGACGTGGCTGGACGTCAGTTCAATGAGGACCTCCCGAAGCTGAATCAGGAGCAAGAGACCAAGGAGAGACTAGCTGCCTCCCTGTCTCTCCAGATTCAGTTCGAGGTCATGGCCGGGGAAGTTAGAGTTCCAGATCTCTATATGGTTCTTGCCAAGACCCACCTAGTGACTGTGATGAAGGACATGTACAGCTTCATCAGGGCCAGAAGAACCTGCAGAGAGTTAGTGTTTGCCAACGCGGCAGTAAAACACGAACCCCGGAAACTAATCTCCTCCAACATCTGGGGTAAGCATCTCTTTCCATCTGCTCTGGTGAAAGAGATCGTTGACAAAGCCGCCTCTGAGAATCGGAACCTTCTCAACAAGTGGGGCATGTTAAGCAAGAGGAAATCCTCTCAGGAAGAAGGCCCTCAGCCTAAGAGGAAATCCTCCAAACCAAGACCCCAGCAGCGTCGACAAAAACGCCATTTTCCGGCTCCCGCTACTCCCCAAGTGGTCGCTCAGCCGCAACAGACCTTTCTGTTGGTCCCCCAACCGGTGGTGTCACAATCACCGGTCTTCACCCCTGCCTACGAACGATAGTCTTCTACCTTTCGTCCCAGAGGTAGAGGCTCAGGCAGAGACTCCTCGCGTCATCCCTCCAGGGGCAGAGGAGGAAGGGGAGCTAGCGGCCGAGGTGGCAAGCCCTCGGGAAACCAGAAGCAATGAAGTGCTTCCGGTGGGAGGAAGACTCTGCCACTTTCAGGATCGCTGAACCTTTGATCCTTGGGCACACAGCATCATCATGAAGGGACTAGGTTGGAGCTGGACACAACCACTTCCAACCTTCCACCAATTCTTCCAGCCATCAACCCCCCTCTTGGAAGAATATGTCCTAGAACTCTTGAACAAGAAGGTGATCAAGAGGGTAAAGTCCACCAGGTTCCAGGGAAGACTGTTTTGTGTTCCCAAGAAGGACTCAGACAAACTCAGAATCATTGTCGACTTGTCACCCCTCAACAAGTTCATTGTGAACAACAAATTCAAGATGCTGACTCTTCAACAAATAAGAGCCCTACTGCCTCACAAGGCCTACAGGGTTTCAATAGACCTGGCAGATGCCTACTGGCACATCCCAATGAACCACCACGCTTCCTACCTAGGATTCCGGCTGCATCGAAGAAGCTACGCCTTCAGAGCCATGCCCTTCGGGCTCAACGTGGCTCCGAGAATCTTCACCAAGCTAGCAGACACGATCGTCCACCAGCTACGCCTTCAGGGCGTCCAAGTGATGGCCTACCTCGACGACTGGCTGGTGTGGTCGACTTCGCCAGAAAAATGCTTGAAAGCTTGCAGCAAAGTGACCCAGTTCCTGGAACATCTGGGTTTCAAAATAAACACCAAGAAGTCTCGCCTCCCTCCAACTCAGAAGTTCCAATGGTTAGGAATCCATTGGGATCTTCAGTCACACCGCCTTTCCATTCCACTGAAGAAAAGGAAAGAAATAGCAGGGTCTGTCAGAAGACTTCTCAAATCGAAACGGATCTCAAGACGACAGCAGGAGCAAGTTCTCGGCTCACTACAGTTCGCCTCAGTGACAAACCCAGTGCTACGAGCACAGCTAAAGGATGCATCAGGAGTCTGGAGACAAAACGCATCCATCGATCGAAGAGATCTCAAGAGACCCCTACCGAACAGGCTTCGCTCCTTGCTAAGCCCGTGGTCAGAAGCAAGGACCTTGAAAAGATCCATCCCCCTCCAACCTCCACCTCCATCGCTCAACATTCTCACGGACGCTTCTCTGGAGGGTTGGGGGGGCCACTCCCATCAACGGTAAGTTCAAGGAACATGGTCTCCCCTATTCAAAACGTTTCACATCAACATCTTGGAGGTCATGGCGATTCTTCTCACCCTGAAGAAATTATCCCTGCGTCCCTCGATACACATCCGTCTAACTCTGGACAGCTCGGTAGTAGTCAGATATCTCAATCGTCAGGGCTCGAGATCGCCCCACTTAAATCAGGTGCTATTACCCTTCTTCCGCCTAGCGGACAGGAAGAAGTGGCACCTGTCTGCAGTTCACCTGCAAGGATTCCGCAACGTGACGGCGGACGCTCTATCGAGGGCAAGCCCCATAGAGTCGGAATGGTCCCTATACGCAAGATCATTCTCCTTAATCTCTCATCAAGTCTCGGAACTACAGATCGACCTCTTCGTGACGAGCGACAACAAGCAACTTCCTCGATATGTGGCCCCTTACGAGGACCCCAAAGCGGAAGCAGTGGACACCATGTCCCTGGACTGGAACAGATGGTCCAAGATTTACCTGTTCCCTCCACCCAACCTTCTGCTGAAAGTCCTCTCCAAACTGAGAACCTTCAAAGGGACAGCAGCCCTAGTGGCTCCCAAGTGGCCCCAGAGCAGTTGGTTCCCACTAGTCCAGGAGCTACAGCCCAAGCTGATCCCCCTGCCAGGCCCAGTTCTCTCCCAACAGGTGCAGAAGTCGCCTGTCTTCGCTTCATCAAAGAAAGTCAAGGATCTTCATCTCATGATTTTCTCTCCCTAGCCGTGAAGAAAAGGTTTGGGATCTCGAAGAAAAGGTTTGGGATCTCGAAGAAAAGTTTGGACTTCCTTCAGGAATACAAAACAAAGTCGACCAGAAGGCAATATGCATCATCCTGAAAGAAGTGGGTATCCTTCGTCAAGGCAAAAAATCGTAAGGAAATCATCATCCTGAAAGAAGTGGGTATCCTTCGTCAAGGCAAAAAATCGTAAGGAAATCATCATCCTGAAAGAAGTGGGTATCCTTCGTCAAGGCAAAAAATCGTAAGGAAATCTCCATAGATTTTTGCATGTCCTTCTTTATTCACCTTCATGGACAAGGCTTAGCAGCCAATACGATTTCCACCTGCAAATCGGCCTTGACTAGACCACTTCTATACGCCTTCCAAATAGATTTATCCAGCGAAATCTTCAATAAACTCCCGAAGGCGTGTGCTAGACTCCGTCCAGCACCTTCACCGAAACCCATCACCTGGTCCCTGGATAAGGTGCTTCATTTTGCCTCTAGCCTGGACAATGATTCTTGCCCTCTAAAAGACTTGACTCAAAAAGCAATCTTCCTTTTTGCTCTCGCCTCGGGAGCCAGAGTCAGTGAAATAGTGGCATTATCAAGAGAAGCGGGCCAAATACAGTTCGCCGACACGGGGGAACTTACCCTCTTCCCCGACCCCACGTTTCTCGCTAAAAATGAACTTCCCACCAAAAGATTGGGCCCTTGGAGAATCTGCCCCCTTAAGGAAGTTGTCTCTCTATGCCCAGTGGAGTCTTAAGGTCTATCTTCGAAGAACTTCTGACTTTGGTGGAGGACAGCTTTTTAAAGGAGAAACGTCGGGCAGTGACCTGTCACCAAAACAACTTAGAGCGAAAATCACCTACTTTATTCGCAGAGCGGATCCGGAGGCTGGTAGTGAGCTAGAACGGAATGAGGACGGACGTGACGTCACACAATTATGGCGTCGGTTTGTTTACGTTGCGAGTACCGTAACAGTAACGATGGTAGGGTAACTTTTGAACGGCACCTCAGTTACCTCGCCACCTTTCCCCCTCGAAGCGTAAACGCTAGGTGGGGTGCAGATAGCCATGTGACGTGTTAATGCATGCGTCCCCTGTTGATATACGATATTCTAAAGGGAAACCTTTAGGGTACTCGTGCCAGAAGTTAGAATTATGTGAAAACCTTTAGTTTAATTCTCTGGGAATATTTGGTAGTCATATATATCCAAAGGAAGCTACTGAAGGAACCTTCCATCAGGACGACATGGCCATCTCACCCAAAAATAGATTTTTCGCTTCGCTCAAAATCCGTTTTCTCTCCTTCACCAAATCTAATATTTCGTCTTCCTTACTACTGCACGTGCCAATATTTAGGGAACCACATTTAAAATTCAGTTTGTCTTTAACATTTTTCCTAAGACGTTTCCAGTTTCATCGCCTATTTTTACATCTGACAACTGATCCTTGAGTTTCTCGAGCATTAAAGACTGTCAGCAACTCCATCGTTTGGTCCACGGTTCCTTATTCAACATACTCAGAGCGAGCAGCCCTAAGAGAGTTTAATTCCTAGGGGTTCCCCCATCCTCCACCCGGGGGAAGCGTCTGGTAGGAGTTTTCTCTCCCCCAGATACATATACATGTACATACATATATATATATATACATATATATATATATATATATATATATATATATATATATATATATTATATCTATAAATATATATATATATATATATATATATATATATATATATATATATATATATATATATATATATATATATATATATATATATATATACATACATACATATATATATATATATATATATATATATATATATATATATATATATATATATATACATACATACATACATACATACATACATACATATATATATATATATATATATATATATATATATATATATATATATATATACATTTTGGGGAGACTCAAGCCATGTCATCCTTATGGAAGCTTCCTATAGACAGCTTTCTAAGGGATATTTGGCTACAGTGATACTCCCAGAGAATTGACCATAGGTCTCCAGATTTCTAACTCCTGGCGCGAGTATCCTTAAAATTTTCTTTAAGGATATCACATAACATCGGGGGACGTATATCTTGATACAACACATGGCAATCTTCACCCCAAATAGAGTTTTCGCTCTTAGGGGGAAGAGTGGCGAAATCGAAGGGGAGCCGTTATCAAGGTTACCCTTCCTTCCCTACTCTTACAGGGCCCAAAATGGTGGCTCCTCATTCCTTATTCAGTAGCGCTTTCGTATGGTGTATCTCCCTGCTTATCTAGTGTTCTAGACTGCTATTTTGAGGAACTAATCATGCATTCTCCAGCATCTTCTGCCTCTAGAAAGTTGAGTATTTAATCTTTCCTGTGTATAATTTTTAGCTCCCTTCTCACAGTGAAATTAGCATAAATTTATTGTGTTTATCGGAGCATAGCCGGTAACCGGAGGCACCATTTTGGACACTGTCGTTTGTCATGCATGCTTTATTTAGTCAGCAGAACAACACTCCCGGTATTTAGCTTTAATGAATTATAGCTATTTAGTCAAAAATTATACTAGTGAAGATAAGATCATGCACGTAATTTTCCTCTTCCTTAAATGTATCAATCGTATACATTAGAGTCTCGGTGATATAAGTAGCCGAGATCTCACCCTGCGCAGGCTAACCTATCCTACGCGCTTTAGTATACAGTACTTTCATACGTTATCCCCGTTTACCCTCGCATATCGTTTTATCAATTCAACAGGAGATAGTATATCTCCTAAAATTAATTATATAATTGGATACTTCAAAGGTAAGCCCTTCCTTCCCTCTGAGTGCCGCCATCAGGCGACAACCCTATCTTGGTCTTGCCATAGAGTAGTACACTCCGGCTTGACAAGGCTAGTGTTTTTCTGTCTTTCCCCTTGGCAGCGAGTATCCTGCCTTGGTTTTCATGACAGTAACTCAGAGTATTCAGTCTTTATGCCGATAACTTGGCTGCCAGGTGAGTAGTCACTCCTCTGCCGGCTTACAGTTGTAGACATAGGAAGCCTAGCTTCCCTAGCCCGCATCCGAAGTGGTAGTACAATGCCGCCACCTTTTCCCTTGCGGTCTAAAAGACAAGTCTTGTTTCGGCAAAGCAGTGGGCTGAAGAACAGATATTCTTCTGCCGCCCAGGACGGCGCCGATATCGAAACGAGGTTCCCAATCGTCTCTGGATATGAGCAGCAATCCTGCCGCCTTCTCCCGACACAACATACAAGACCGTTTCCCTGCCCCTCTCTGTCCTTTAGTGATAGCCTAGCTATCACATGTCTTCGGCCGGTGTCCTACAGTCTCACCGCTTGCCTGGTAGAATATGGCACCAGCCGGGCTCCTACATAGGCGGCTTGATAGCCGCTCTGACCCTCCCCTACGGACGCAAGGCTCCGGGAAAGGTTGTGCTGCCAAGTACTAGCCTAGCCGGCAACATGCCAGCTGAACTACAGTATATGCTTATACAGTAGCCAGTATTTCTGCAGTGTAGTACATACTGCAGGCAGAAAACTATAGTCTATAATGTTTTATACAGTAGTTTATATTTTCCAACATACCCTGTGTATCTGTGTTAACTTAATTCAGGAGCCAAATAAATACCGATGATAACAAATCAACTATTTATTCCCGAATCGATTTATTTATAATACCAAGTGTTACCTTCACGGCTGACAAATACCGACCCCCTATACAAGAAAAGGTGGGAGGCGAAAACTATTACAGTAGACAGATGTAAACAACATAACAGTGGTAATTATTATATGTAAACAACTGGTCGTTTGACCATACAACTGTTGAACAACAATCATAACAAGATGTGGATAGAACTTTAGTATACTTCAACTTCCTTTTTTCTTTTCCTTTTCTTTCCTTTTCCCCTTCTTTTTTCTCTTCTTTCTTTCTTTTCATTGGATCAGGAAATATTTAACTTTAGAGTTCTATCATAGATAATAAAAATAAATGTACATAACAACTTCAGACTTATCTCTATCAAATTTTACAATATAAAGTTTACACTATTCCTTTTACAAAAATAAATTTAATTACATTGCCAATCTGACAGTTTTTTGTCTTAATCTTCCACTTCATCTCGGTTCCATTATTTCTCCCTCGGTACTTTCAAACTTCATCTGTGGATCTTCATCAACATCTCCTCGGTATTCTCGTAGAAATCTATGGTTTCTCCATAGCAACTTTCCATTTGATAACTGGACATGATAGCTTCTATTTCGTAAACCAGCTTTGACTATTTTTCCCTTCTTATCCCATTTCTTGGATACTGGATCTTGGATTCGAACTTCTACCCCGGGCAAGAATTCTTTCAGCTTTTTGGCGGATGCGTTGTACCACGTTGCAGTCTTCATTTCTCTTTCTTTTCTTTTCCTTTCTGCTTCTTCAATTTCTTTCACACTTTCTTGCTGAAAAGCACTGTGACCAGCAGCCCCTCCGAAGCCCATTTCATGGTCTCTGGATAAAGTCTTACACTATGCTTCAACCTTGAACAATGAAGATTGTTCCCTCAGGGACCTAACACAAAAAGTGATATTCCTGTTCGCTATGGCCTCAGTGGCTAGAGTTAGTGAAATAGTAGCCCTATCAAGAGATGAGGGCCATATTCAGTTCACAGAAGTGGAAGAACAGAATCTCTTTCCTTATCCTACTTTTCTCGCCAAAATCGAGCTACCCACCAAAAGGTGGGGTCCCTGGAGAATCTGCCCTCTGAAGGAAGATGTCTCTATGTCCAGTAAAGTGTCTAAAGGTCTATCTTCAAAGAACTTCAGACTTCAAGGGAGGACAGCTCATCAAAGGCAAAACCTCAGGATCAAACTAATCCCTAAAACAATGACGGCAAAGCTCACCTACTTCATTCGCAGAACGGATCCTGATAGTACACCTGCAGGTCATGATCCGAGAAAAATTGCTTCCTCACTGAACTTTTTTCAGTATATGGATTTTGAGCGTCTTCGCTCATACACTGAATGGAAGTCCTTCAGAGTGTTTTACAAACATTATGCGAAGCAAGTGCACACGTTGAAACGTTATGTGGTGGTGGCAGGTAGTGTGGTGAAACCTGTCGTCTAGTGCTACGATGAACAGTGAATTGATTGGGACTTTTCAATTCGGGTGAAAAGGTGTTGACACTTTCTAGTGCAATACCATTTTATTGAGTGTCACCCTGGTGACACTAGGACTGTTCTTTTCAGGTGTAGAATTATACCAATGACACTAGTGCCATGTGTACACTTGTACACAGTGTTGATAGTTATCCAACGATTACAGTAAAATTATCTTAATAATTTTTCAACTGATTCTGAGTGGCCACTAATCTTAACAG
The DNA here is from genome assembly GCF_036898095.1 of Palaemon carinicauda. Classification (NCBI taxonomy): domain Eukaryota; kingdom Metazoa; phylum Arthropoda; class Malacostraca; order Decapoda; family Palaemonidae; genus Palaemon; species Palaemon carinicauda. The sequence continues at coordinate 69,121,953 of NC_090740.1, read as the reverse complement.
GTCTTTTATGGTCGGATAATCTTTGAGATAAAGAATAGCCTGTTTGTCCAACGTAGATTTTTTCACAATCCCCACATGGTAGGCTACTTTGTAAACGCCGGATTCTATATCTCTTTTATTTTGATAAACAAAAATAAGGGCGCTTTCAATGGTCTTGGGATATGAAAAACAAAGGGGTTCACAGTTTTGATATTATTTATTATATTTTGATACCTTCTATGTATGGGAGTTTTACCTTATTTTTAAAATCTCTTTGGTTGGTAGCATCACGATTTTTATAATATAAATAGCCGGGCGAGTTGTTTACGAATGATTTCAAATTCTTTGCTCAAGTAGGCTTGGGACCAGATTCTCAAGACTCTAAGAAATAGATTACAAGCCATTCCAATTTCAACAGAAGTGTCGTGATGGCTAAAGGAATGAATGTAAGAAATAGAGGAAGTTGGTTTTCCATACACAGTGAAATTGTACCTTGGCGATTCCCTTATAATTAATGTCCCAAAATGCTAATTTTCCATCTTTTCCCCATTCAGTTTTAAATTCTATGCTAGTTACGAGGGAATTTAAATTATGGAAAAATATATTAAAATCTCCCCAGCTATCATCCCAATACGTGAAAATGTCATCACATAGCGTTGCCAAACCATGTTCATAGGTTTAATCGTTGTTAAAATTTCTGTTTCAAAGTACTCCATTTAGAGATTGGCTAAAAGTGGGGATAACGGGCTGCCCACACTTCAACCAAATTTTTGTTTGTAAGAATTACCATTGAAAGAGAAAATGTTTTTTGTCACACACAGTTTAATTAACTTACAGTGAACCCTCGCTACTTCGCGGTTCGACCATCGCGGATTCACCACTTCGCGGGTTTTTTCCATAACCCATATATATATATACATATCGCGGATTTTCCGGAAATTTCGAAAATACCGCGAAATCTGAAGACCCCAAATACGATATTTCGTTACCTGTAATTCCATTAATACTGTAATTAGTAAAATCTGCTCTTACTGATTGTTCATTGCATTACATATGATATATAATTCAGCACAGAAAAAAATAAAACACGAAAAGAGAATGTGATCATACGATAATGCAGTACTGTATACAGTACGTAGTAAAATTAAATCGAACATGAAACGCAAATCAGATGCAGTCATACCATATTAGAATGGTGTAAGGCTGCTGATGGCTACTACAAATGTAATGGATATGCTTCTTTTCCATGAATCTTTTGTATGTATACGTACGTAGTACTGCATCCAATAATATTCTTTGTTGCAAAAATCATATTTTGAATAAGCGTACGAGAGAGAGAGAGAGAGAGAGAGAGAGAGAGAGAGAGAGAGAGAGAGATAGAGAGAGAGAGACACACACACATCCTACAAAAGAATAAAATAGCATACTTAAAGCTATTATTATTATTGTTATTATTATTATTATTGTTGTTGTTGTTAATAAAATTATTATTGTTATTATTATTATCATTATTATTATTATTATTACTGTATTATTATCATTATTTATTATTATTATTATTAATACTGTACTTTGAGTTGGTAACCTACGCATCATATAAGACGGGTTGTGATTGGTTCAAGCGCTGATAGATGACGAATCAGAACTCAAGTTTTGTTATCTAGCCTGTGATTGGTGTTTTGCCCGCATCTCCAGCTTCCAGCTCTGTTCGCGGCCACTTTCTCTTACGCCGTATCGCTGAGTAGACGTTCTTAAGTTTGTGAGCTTTAATCTGTGCTGTGTACGACTGTTTAAAGTTGAACTTTTTGTTGAACTTTCTGTGTAAATCCTACTGTACAATGCCTCCCAAGCATTCTGCTTCTACTAAGGCTGGTAGTGAGCCTAAACGCCACCGAAGGATGATGACGATTGCTGAGAAGGTGACGCTTCTCGATATGTTGAAAGACGGTAGAAGCTACGCGGCCGCAGCGCGCCATTTTGGATCAACGAATCCACTGTTCGCTATATCAAGAAGGACGAGGCGAACATTAGAAAGACGGCTGCAATCACCTTTAGCAGATCAGCGAAGCGAGTCGTTACAACGCGTAATAAAACGATCATACGCATGGAAGGTGCTTTAGCTGTGTAGATTGCCGACTGCCGGAAGAAGAACATAGCCTTGGATACGAACACCATCCGAACAAAGGCTTTGAGCTTGTATGAGAATTTTGCTGCAAAGGAACCTCAAGATGACGACGGCAACCATGCTGAAGAAGATGATGATGCAGATGAACCTCAACCAGGGACATCCACTGATTTCCAGCCTCAGAAACAACGTTTTTCCTCCAGCAAAGGATGGTTCGCGAAGTTTCAGAAACGCTTCGCCCTGAAAAGCGTTTCCCTGCATGGCGAGGCTACTTCGGCTGAAACTGCCGCTGCTGAAACTTACGTGAACCAGACGTTCAAGGATCGCGTTACCCTCGTGATGTGTGGCAATGCTGCTGGATTTTTGCTAAAGCCGGGGCTTATTTATAAGTCGAAAAATCCTCGCGCTTTGAAAAATAAGAATAAGAATCTCCTTCCCGTGTACTGGATGCATAATCCAAAAGCATGGATTACAAAGATGCTGACCTCCAACTGGTTCCACTAGTGTTTCATCCCGCAAGTCAATGAATATCTCGTAGAGAAGGGCTTGCCATTCAAGATCCTTCTCCTTATGGATAACGCTGGTGGACACGCAACTGACCTGTCGCGTGAGGGCGTTCAGGTTGAGTTCCTGCCACCCAACACCACGTCATTAATTCAACCGATGGACCAGGGGGTTATCAGGGCGTTCAAGGCCCTCTACACGAAGAATACCTTGGCGGACCTCGTTGCATGTGTGGATGCTGCCCAAGATGATGAGGATGAAGATTTTAACTTGAAGGCGTACTGGCAGCAGTACACCATAGCCACGTGCCTGAAGAATATTCAGAAGGCACTGCAAGAGATGAAACCTGCAACTGTGAATGCGAGCTGGAAGAAGTTGTGGCCCCAGATTGTTTACGACGACGAGGGATTTACTCTGTCGGAAATCCAACACTCTGCAATACGCAAATCTGTGCAGTTGGCTGCCATAATTGGAGGTGACGGGTTTGGCGACATGACGACTGAAGACGTCGACGAGTTGTTGGACTGCCATTCCCAGCCGCTAACTGACGCAGACCTAGAAGACCTGACGAAATCGGCAATCGAAGAAGAGAGTGAAACCCAGGAAGAGACCCAAGAAAATGTCGAAGAAACAGGCTTAACACTAGAACGGCTTGCCAAGGTCTGCAACCATATAAAGGAGGTGAAAGAAATGTTGCAAGAGTGGGACGAGGATATGGTTCGGTCTATGCAATTCTCCAACAAGGTCGATGACATCATGACTCCCTACAGGATGCTCTTAGATCGAAAAAAGAAGCAGCGGCAGCAACTTCCGATCACAATGTTCTTCCAGCCTCGCAAAAAAGAGCCAGTTCCTCCTGCTAGTACGCCTTCGGAAGAAATTGAAGAAGTTGAAGAGGTGTCCCAGGAAAAGACACCTCCCTCTGAAGAGACGTAAAATACTATCATTGGCTGCACAGTAGAAGACATCATCAGCTTCATCATCATCATTTCTACTGTGCAGCAAATTCATCGCCATCATCATTCAAGTTTTTCTTGAACTTCTTTCGTGGTGAGTACAGTAACAATCTTTATTTTTTACTTTAATATTCTAACATTTTAATATTTGTGCCTGTTTTATAGTTTAGTACTGTATGCATTAAGTTAAAGGGAAGGTTTTAAAAGTCTACATGTTGTAACCTATCATATTTTTTTTTGTTTAAAATTTACATTTACGTACGTAAAACAATATCTCTCTCTCTCTCTCTCTCTCTCTCTCTCTCTCTCTCTCTCTCTCTCTCTCTCTCTCTCTCTCTCGTAAATTGATTTTTTTGCTTAAAATTTACATTTACAGTACGTACGTAAAACAATCTATCTCTCTCTCTCTCTCTCTCTCTCTCTCTCTCTCTCTCTCTCTCTCTCTCTCGTAAATTGTTTTCCTGCTTTCGTAAATTGATTTTTTTGCTTAAAATTTACATTTACAGTACGTACGTAAAACAATCTCTCTCTCTCTCTCTCTCTCTCTCTCTCTCTCTCTCTCTCTCTCTCTCTCTCTCTCTCTCTCTCTCGTAAATTGTTTTCCTGCTTTGCTACGTACAATATGTACTGTACAGTACTGTATGATTTTATATAGATACGGTAGATTATATTTCTAATAACATATTTTGTAAATGCTTTTACTGTAAAAATCATTATTTATCACTTTCATCATGCGTGTTAAATGCCTTCTTTGTTCTGAGCGTGGTTGTTTACTGAGCGTACAGTACTTTATGACGCTGTCGTTTCAGGCGGCGTCATAAAGAAAAACATTTCATTTGGAAGTCCTAAGAAAAATAAAGTAAAACATTGGTAATAACAAAATCAACATACTGTATAATCAATATAATCGATGCAAAAACTAACCTATACATATTTGTGTACACTAAATGAGTTTGTTTCTTCATTATGATCAGAGATGAACGTAAACAAAACATCGGTTGCCATTTTTTATCGTGCTTTTTAGCGTGTTTAGGAAACGCATGATATAAAATCGCCTTTAATATTTGTGCCTGTTTTAGTTTAGGGTACTGTAGTACATGCATTAAGTGTTCTGTACATTAAAGGGTAGTTTGTTAACAGTACTACGTAGAAGGGAAGGTTTTAAAAGTCCGAATATGCATGTTAAATAAATAGGTAAATATGATGTCACTACTTCGCGGATTTTCACCTATCGCGGCCGGGTCTGGAACCTATCTACCGCGATAAACGAGGGTTCACTGTAATTGTTTTTTCAATACCCAGGTTGAAGTGACCTTCATAGTGGATTCATTTTTCCCTCAAGAAACTTATTACATCGTTGATCGGGACCTTTGCAAATAGTGATTCTACGTCAAGTCTTCGGAGTTTTACATTGTTTACCGGGGTATTTAGTCTGTTGAATTTCCGGAAAAAGTCTTATGCATGCTCGATATGAGCGGAAGAAAAACTCCATAGAAAGGGAGACAGCAAGTCTGTTAACCATTTTGATGTATTATACATAAATGACACTTTGCATGAAACGAATTGGCTCAAGAGAATACCGTCTTTGTGAGTTTTTGGGAGCCTATAGAAATATGGCAATGAAGGGTTCATAACTTTGAACTTTTCCAAGACCTTGGTGTCTTTTTTATTGATTATGATTTCCCTTACGGATTTGAAGAATTCCGGAGCAATAGAGTTACGGGGGTCTTTCGTTAGTTTTTCATACATAGTGTCATCTTTTAAGAGGTATTGAACTTTGCTGACATACGCCTCTTTATCGAGAATAACTATTTTGCCGTCTTTATCCGATTTGGTGATAATGATGTTATCAGTTTTGCGTAATGAAAAATTGCTTTATGAAACCTTCTGGGAAGTGCATTTTTACTATTATTTCGTTCTAATGCGTTCAATAAAATTCCTTTCAGATAAATTTCTTCTTTTTCAATGCTTCCGTGAATTAAAAATGTAATGCGACCATTATATATTGTTACGGGATTGGAAGAAAATCCAACAAAAGCATGTGTAGGCTAAGTATGAAAGACTCCCATTTAAATGACCCAGAATTTTGTATCCACGTAGGAATGAACTCCAAATTTTTAAAGCAATTTGTATTTTTCCTAGCTATACAAACCTGAGTCATTTAAGCAAAGGTCCCGCCTCAATTGCCCCTCAAATCTTTAACCAGAAGAGAGTGAGGTGTGAGGGGTCGAGAGAAGGTTGTGACTCAAAGACAGGATGAGAGCAACTGAGTGAGTTTATTATAGAACACTCTTCTTTATCTACAAAAGCTCAATGCAACAGGAAATTTCATGTTCAAAATCGACACCGTTACCAGTGAGAAAAACAGGCATGTTTGTTCAGGTTCTTTTTAGTGCGAGGGAAGAGTGGAGATACAAGCATAATATATACACAAAATGAACTATGTACGATCGTGTGACACACGGTTGGTACAGAGGTGTGTCATGCGAAAGCACCCTGTCCCGACATGCAATAGCAACCATATTATGATGCAATCGAACCTTTTATCCTTTAGGTAGTCTGCAGGGGTGTAGGAGCGTTGTTTTTAGGGAAAACTAAAGTTTGGAAACACCCAGGGGGCCGCCTCCCCCCCAAAAAAAATGAGTAAACACCTTTAGATGCGATTTCCTGGCATCTGAAAGCAGATGTAGCAATAACAATATCACATTTTATGGAAAAGTTGTATGAGATCAATTAAAATTTGTACACAATGACTTATTATAAGATACCGGTAGGCCTACTTGATGAATTTACCAAAAACATACTACCAATATTGATTCTTTGCTATAAACTCATTCTCAGTATCGTTCAATTCTCTAAGCTTACCATGTTTTTATTTACGATTTATTATAATTATCATTTGCTTTTCAGTTCCAATTTATCTTTCCATTTTTAATGGCTTTTATATTCTTAATTTCGTCTAATTTCTTGTTTACAGAAGACGCTTATCCAATGTTTTGGTTGATATTTGTTATATGTGTTTAGTTTGAAAGTACGGTGATAAGGTATGAAGATGAAAACCTCACAAACAGAGAAGTACTTCATAGACTAGATAATACTGCATTGGTCATATAAAGATGAAAATTTGTAAAATGCCTTTCTGTCAGCAAAACTGGTATATATATATATATATATATATATATATATATATATATATATATATATATATATATATATATATATATATATATATATATGTGTGTGTGTGTGTGTGTGTGTATCTACTAGAACAAGCCACCTTTAGAAACTGAACCTCGCAACGTACGTCAGAACCCTGTCTAGGTTAGAAAATCTTGGTGTGTTACTAGAAGAGCTGAAATAAATAATTTGGATATAATAGGACTGAAGGACAATAGAAGAATTGAAGAATCTTAAAAGGTCATATATCTAGCTTCAGAGGACATGAGAGGAACAAAGCAAATGGAGTGGGTCTTCTTATTAAAAATAAAAAAAACTCTTGCTAGTAATATAAAAGAATTCTGTAGTACTAATGATAGAATTGTAGGATTAACTATCAAACTAGATAAAAAATATAGAATGAAGATCATTCAAGCGTATGCACAAACAACATCCAATACTGAGGAAGAAAGAGAAACTTTTTTTATGAAAATCTGGAGATATCTTCAAAAAAAAAAAAAAAACAAGATTCCATTTGCATTTGTTTTGGGTGATTTCTATGTAAATTAGGTCAAAAGAAGAAAGGAGAATCAGCTGTAGGCAAATTCGGAGTATAGCACAATATATGACAGAAGTGACATAATTGTAGAATTTGCTAAAAAAAAAAAAAAAATCTAAATTTCATTATCACATTTTTTTTTTTCATAAAATTTAACAGAAAATGGACATGGAGAAGCCCAAATGTAGGAACGAAAAAACGAAATAGATTTCATTCTCTGTGAAAAGGTTAATTCAGTTAAAGAGGTAACAGAGTAAAACAAGCGCCCAAAGAATGGTGAAAAGTAGAATTTGTCTAGATCTAAGAAAATAAAGAAAACCAATTTTAAGAAAAAAAATAATCACTCTTGTAATAAGAGTATTTTAACAATATTTGTATTTGAATCAGCACAAGAGATAGATGGAGAAATTCCAAAAATAATCAAGGAAAACAATCAGAAGAGACCAAAAACATATTAAAAAAAGGATTGGAAATTAAATTAAATCCAAGAGAGATGAAATAATATTAGCAGAACTTTCCTAAACAATAGACAAACTAAAAACGCAAGCCATTTTTAAACACAATCAGGCCAAAATTGAGGGAACACTAAAGAAAGGAAGAAGCATCAAGTTGATGAAAAGAAGACTTGGAACATGGTGCCAACAGGTATTCGCTTTAGCGGATGAAAGTGGATATATCAACAAAAGAGATGGAGTGATAGAAATTGCAGAGGATTTCTATATAATGCTATGCAACGGTAGGCTAATATAAGAATTAACTTTGCCTATGAAAATAATGCAACACTGGAGCCGGTACTGAAAGTAACAGTAGAATTAAAAAAGAAACATTGAAAGTATGACAAAAGACATAGCAGATGATGGTGTAACAAGTGATTTAATAACAGAAAGAGGGTATTTTACTGTAGTAAATCTCGCTGAACTTTACACAAAATGTTTGCATGACTGCTCTATACCTTCAGCTTGGAAGAATGTTATCATTATATCATTTCACAAAAAGAGAAACATAAAAGACTGCCCAGTAAGTTTACTCTCAGTAATACATGAAATATCTATAAAGATCATATTAAGTAAAATGGAGAGAAACCTAGATGGTAAACAATCAAGAGAGCAAACGGGTTTAAAAGCGGATACTGTAATTCAACAACCATCCATATGACAAACCACTATGTATGGCATTTAAAGTTTTTGATTCTGTCGAAACTTTAGCAGTAATGAAAGCCCTTCAAAGACGAGGAATAGATGAATCTCATGTTAGAACACTTGAAGATATCTTAACGGATGATATAACAATTCTAAAACGACATAAATTTAAAGAGCAAATTTCAATTGAGAAAAGGAGTTATACAAGGTGACCCTGTCTCTCCTAAATTATTCACAGTTTGCATAGAAATTTTTAAAAATTTCGGTTGGGAAAATGTAGTAACATAAATGGGAAATACCTTAACAACTTAAGATTTGAAGATGGCTTAGTTCCATTTAGTGAGTCATGGGAGGATTAGCTAAAGATGATAGATTTGAATAAAGACACCAGAAAGGTAGGACTTGAAATGATTATGAGCAAAACTAATATAATGCTCAATGGAAATGCAGAACATTAAAGGGAAATTAAAATAAGGATGAGCATAGGATGGAGAAATTTTGGTAAATAAAAAGAGATTATGTAAAATAAAATGCCCTTCTCTAAAAAGAAAAATATTCAACCAGATGGTCATACCAGTAATTACTTATGCATCAGAAACTTGGAGCCTTACTAAAGCCTTAGAACAAAGCTAGTTACAGCTCAAAGATCTATGGAAATAATGATGATGGGAATAACATTAAGAGGCAGAAAAAGAGCATGGATACTTGAGCAAACTAAAGTGACGGAAAAAAAGGGACGTATGCAGAACATAACGAGGAGGACAGATGATATACTGACCAAATGAAAACAGAATGCATCCATATAGTTTGGAAAAGACAGAAGAAGTAGGGGAAAAAAAAAGAAGATAATGGATTCACGAGCCCCCCCTAAGATTGCAGCTATATATATATATATATATATATATATATATATATATATATATATATATATATATATATATAGACATATATACATATATATATGTATATATATATATACATAATATATATATATATATATATATTATATATATATATACATACATAATATATAAACCCACACACGCGCACGCACACATACACACACACACACACACATATATATATATATATATATATATATATATATATATGTATATATATAATATATAATCACACAAGCATACACACACGCGTGCGTGCACACACACACATATATACATATATATACAGTATATATACATGTGTGTATATATAATTATAAGATTATATATATGTATGTATGTATGTATGTATATATATATATATATGTATATATACTGTATATATATATATATATATATATATATATATATATATAATTATATACATATATGTGTACATATATTTGTTTTGGGTGATTTCAATACTAAAGTAAGTCAAAAGAAGAGAGGGGAATAAGCAGTATGTAAATTTGGAGTAGGCATAAGGAAAGTCAGAGGAGACATGATTGAAGAATTTGCTGAAAGTATCAATCGAAAAATCATGAACACCTACTTTAATAAAAAGGTACATGGAGAAGCCCAAATAGAGAAAGAAAATAAGGATATATATTTTATTCTTAGTGAAAAAGTTAATTCAGTTAAAGATGTAACAGTCTTGAGCGATCATAGAATGGAGAAAAGCCAAATTTACTTAAATCTAAGGAAAGAGATAGAAAAATTAATTTTAAGAAAATAAAAATTCCCGTAATAATAAAAAAAATATGAGTTTAGTTTAGCAGTACAAAATAATTATGAAATGGAAGCAATTAAAGAAAGACATGAACAGTAATTTAAAAAAATTTGTATTGGAATTAGCACAAGATATAGGTGGAAAAGTTCCTAAACAAGATCAACGAAAACAATCAGAAAAGACCAAAAAACCTGATAGAGAAAAGATGGGAAATAAGTTAAAAATCCAAGCAAGATGAAATAGAATTAGCTGAACTATCCTGAACAATAAAAAAACTAGACACCCAAGATATCCATAAACAAAATCAGACCAAAATTGAGGAAACACTAAAGAAAGAAAGAAGCACCAAATGGATGAAAAGAAGACTTGGAACATGGTGCCAACAGCTGTTTGCTTCAAATTATGAAAAGGGAAACATTATTCACAATAGAGATGGAGTGATACAAATTGGAAAGGATTTCTATACAATGTTATACAACAGTGATATAAGAAATAGCTTCACCAACAGAAATGATGAAACACACGAGAAGTAGGAGAAGTAAAGAAACCATTAAAAAACATGAAAATAGGCAAATTAGCTGGAGAAGGTGTCCGCTAGTCGTCTTTCCAGTCACTACATAACTCCTCTCAATAGAGAATAGTGTTTTCCTCTCAAACGTGAATAGTGATTTCTTTCTAACATATACTGTGTATAGTGTTGTTCAAACATTGGTGGTATTATTGTATGTCTAAGTTAAAAGTGTAGTGTGTTAATGTAAGTACATTTTATAGTATAAATATTTGTAACTGGCCCTGTAAGTATAGGTTAAACAGTGAAGTGTATTTAAGTTTGCTTAACCGTCAGGTAATCTTGTGTGAGCCAAAGGACGTGAGAGTATCAGTTAAATATATGTACGTGTAATTCTGATTTATTTTCTATGAGTGTTAAAGGTAATTTATTCATTAATTGTCAAAATTAAATATTTTCATAAATTAATTTCTAGTGCAACAAGTGATTGTATAATTTTTCTTATAGAGTATTATTTTTTGTCTTAGTCTAAGGTCCAGTTCAGATTTAATATTTCCAGTGATTGATTTGGGTTTTAATATTTTGGAATTTGTTATTTTTCTATAGAATATATTTATTTTTGTGAAGTGTGTATTATTTCGATCACCAAAACTTTTCTGAGCACTTTGCTTGTATCCCCTGATTAAAGAACTGAAGTAAGCGGTTGATTTAAGAATAGTTCCCGTTAAAAGTAAATTAATCACCCAGTTTTGTTTTGAGTGTAAAGTAAAGAGACCGTTTAGATATTCAGTGTTCATATATATTATCGTCTGAGAGTTGCGTATTATTCTCAGAGCTCATAGGTATTTCCCTTGTGTATCAGATTATGTAATTTAAAGCAGGTGAGTTTGGGAGTTCGGAAATTTACGTAATTCACTAGTCATAATAATAATATATTATATATTTGTATATATATATATATATATATATATATATATATACTGTACATTCATATATATACATACATATATATAAATATATATATATATATATATATATATATATATATATATATATATATATATATGTATGTATGTATGTATGTATATATGTACAGTACAGTATATATATATATATATATATATATATATATATATATATATATTATATATATATATACACACACACATATATATATATATATATATATATATATATATATATATATATATATATATATATATATATATGTGTGTGTGTGTGTGCGTGTGTGTGTATGTATGTGTAAAGTACAGTATATTTATACACATGTATATATATGTATATATATATATATATATATATATATGTGTGTGTGTGTGTGTGTGTGTGTGTGTGTGTGTATCGCCACACTGAAATTAAAACTGAAAGCATCCAACAGAAATGTAGATAGAATACCTAGGTTTAATACAACGAAGCTTCTAGAAGATGAGCACAGAGAAACATTTGCAATAGAATGTAGGAATCGATTTGCATTCTTAGAAAATTTAAAGACGAAGAGCAGACAATTAATTAGGGATATTGTGATTTTAAGAACATAATTAGTTAGTTGGCAGGGAAGTTATGGGATATGCAGTTACAAGGAGAAAACTATAGATATCAAATGGTACTTGGAATACTATAAGAAGGAGACAAAGACAGAAGCTAATTGTTGAAAGTTTCCTAGGAAGTAAGGAAAATTACAAGTTAAAGCATGTTAAATGTTCCAGTATTAATAGAGAGGTCAAAAGAAAAGCTAGGAATGACTGGATAGTATATTTTAGACAAGAAAGCAAATGATGCTGACAAAGCTATGAATTCAAGGAGACTTGTTTATGAAATTGCATCGGGGGCAAAGAAGAAGAAGCATTTGCCCATCAAAATGAGAGATTAATCTGTTATTATGACAGAATATGAAGAAAGACTACATTGAATGGAACACTTTAGCACGGTCACGAATGGGAGATATGAAGGGGATTATTTGATTGATATACCTGAAGCCGAGGAAGAGCTTGATATGCCCATGAATGAATTCAGTGTGTTTGAAGTGAAGTATCATAAAAAAAAAAAACTCAAGAGATGGAAAGCCCCTGGATACGATGGCATAACTGCTGACTTGATATTGGCTGAAAATGAAGTGACCCCCAGAATATTTATAAGATGATTTTGTAGAATGTGGTGAAGAAGCAAAATGTGGTGAATGGGAACTAGGAGTGTTGGTGAAAACGACAAAAATTGGAGACCTGACTGATTGCAATGATTACAGAGGCAACACATTTACGCCAGTTGTCATGAAAATATATAGTATGCTTATTCTAGAGAGACTGGAAAGAAAGATTGATGAAAAGCCGAGAGATGAATAAGCCAGTTTTAGAAAAGGTTGAAGTTTTACTGACCAAATTTTAATTTTAAGATATGTTGTACAGTGAT
>NC_090740.1:69068929-69098929 GCF_036898095.1 Palaemon carinicauda | reverse complement strand
GAATCTGGTTCCAAATAATGATGATTGGAATAATACACTCTACAAAAATAAATATATTCTATATAAATCACAATAGTTTGAAAAGAATTTACATAACAAAAATTAGTCACTGAAAAAAATTAAGTCTGAACAAATCTTAGATTAAGACAAAAATGTTAGGATCTGAAATTATATAATAACTTGACTTGAACTATTATATCTGAATAAACCTTAGTCTAAGGGAAAAAAATAATGCAATGTAAATTATACAAAAGCTTGAAATTAAAACTGAACAATACAATACAATACAGGGCCAATTACCAAAAAACATACAATGCCAACACTCACCCTAATATAATGAATTCAAAATCATCGTATCTTTTCGACACATGATTTACCTTGGGGCACAGAGTCACTTAGGAGAGGACACATTAAAACGTACAGAACACTTTCGACAATACACTGGATTGCGAACGTGAGAGAGGGAGAGGGGAAGGAGGCTATCTTCAGGCTGCAGTTCTATATCGATCTCTATCTCTATCTAACTCTAACCCAACCTTGGGTCACTTTTATCTGAAATCTAACTGCTTCCAGAAGGTTCCAGGATCGAGGTCTGGTAGCGTGGGGGCTGTGCCAAGCGTGTAAGAAGCCAAATATTACTCTCCAAAACCCTACTCACACCGTGCCTGACAGCTCTCAAAGTCTGCTAACTCAGCCCACCCTTTGTCCCCGAAATAAAAAAAAAAAAGATAACATCCTTTCACCGGGCCTTTGCGACGTTTCTAAAGCACATGGTGGAGAACCTTCCAAAGCTCATCTTCTGAATATTCTCTCAAGCATGGCGCAATACATCATACAATATAAAAGAACATTACCTAAGCCCTTGTTCATATCTCGCACGAATCCTACAACACTTTCAAATAGACTACGTAAGACTTCATAGCAAACATACGTGAAATAAAAAGATAATTCCTAAAACGTAAATTCACATATACTAACTTGAATAAACAATACAATGAAATTCACGACGAAAGTCTTACGTAATTTACATAAAATACTTATAACTACAAGAGAGGGGATCATTTTATGGGCTAGGTATCATCTCTTCAATGCACAATTGAAAACAATATATGAAATATGATTAAAATTATTAATAAACTTCAATATTTACTCTAAACTAGACCAGCTTCGTATGTATATATATATATATATATATATATATATATATATATATATATATATATATATATATATGTATATATGTATATATATACACTGTATATAAGGTCTAAAGATATATAATGTATACAAGGTTCAAATCAAGAGGTTCGGGTGCTAACTTAATCTGGTATACTTTACCAGTAGAATTTAAAATTAACTTGGCATTACACAGACAGCAGGCTGCTGAGGTCACAGTCCCATCACGAGCTGTAACCCAGCCATGCTCTTTTTAGATTTGGATATAACCTACTGTATATTCTTTAATGATGCAGGCCTATAGTGTCCTAAGAGGTTAAGCCTATATTAACATTCTACTGTACCTAGACAATAATGGTTAATTAGATCGTTCAGGCCATTTGTATATATATATATATATATATATATATATATATATATATATATACATGTATATATACAAATATTGCCTATATATATATATATATATATATATATATATATATATATATATATATATATATATAAATGTAAATATACTACGACTAGCGAATTATGCAAATTCCGAGCTCCCAAATTCACTTACTTTATATTACATGATTTATTAATATTATTATTATTATTATTATTATTATTATTATTATTATTATTAATATCATTATTATTATTATTACTAGCCAAGCTACAACCCTAGTTGGAAAAGCAAGATGCTACAAGCCCAAGGGCTCCAATAGGGAAAAATAGCCCAGTGAGGAAAGGAAATAAGGAAATAAATAAATGATGAGAATAAATTAAAATTAAATCATTCTAAAAACAGTAAGAACGTCAAAACAGATATGTCATATATAAACTACTGACAACGTCAAAAGTAGATATGTCATATAGATTGATCACCGAAAATCTTGTAAGACTTTCTCAATAAGCCAGTTTTTTGTACAATTGAAGAAGACACAGACCTAATGTGTTTCTCAAAAGTAAATTTGCTGTTGAAAATCACACCTAAAATTTTAATTCATACAAATTTAAAGAAACATTATCAATACTGAGATCCGGATGTTGAGGAGCCACCGTCCTTGACCTACTTACAATCGTACTTTGAGTTTTATTAGGATTCAACTTCATACCCCATAATTTGCACCATGCACTAATTTTAGCTAAATCTCTATTAAGGGATTCACCAACCCCAGATCTACATTTAGGGGATGGAATTGATGCAAAGAGAGTAGCATCATCTGCATATGCAACAAGCTTGTTTTCTAGGCCAAACCACATGTCATGTGTATATAGTATGAAAAGTAATGGGCCAAGAACACTACCCTGTGGAACACCGGATATCACATTCCTATAATCACTATGGTGCCCATCAACAACAACTCTTTGAGATCTATTACTCAAAAAATCAATAATAATGCTAAGAAATTACCCACCCACTCCCAACTGTTTGAGTTTGAAAACAAGGGCCTCATGATTAACACGGTCAAAGGCAGCACTGAAATCAAGGCCAGTCATACAAACTCCCTGACCACAATCAAGGGATATATGTACAGCATTGGAGATTGTAAGAAGGGCATCACATGCTCCAAGGCCTTTACGAAAACCAAATTGCAAACTAGGGAATAGATGATTACCTTCAGCAAACCTATTAAGACGTTTTTCCAGAAGACGTTCAAAAACTAGTTAGTTTAGCCTCAGGAAAACGGGAATGAGGAAGTTCAAGTTTTGCATTACTCTGTATACTGTCAAAAACATCAGCCAACAGGGTTGTCTTTTCCTTTGGACAGTGAGTGACTGAGCCATCTGGTTTAAGTAAAGGAGGAACTGTTGCATCTACACCAAAGAGTGCAGATTTAAGGGTAGACCACCATTTATGTTCCTGATTTGTACCAGAAAGGGTTTCTTTTATGGTTAAATTGTACTCCTTTTCAGTTGAGGCATAAACTCTCTGAGCAAAAGCTCGAAGCTGAGTATAGTTGTTCCGGGTCAAATCTAATCTGTTACCCTTCCAAAGATGATAGGCCTCCTGCTTCTCCAAATAAGCACGTCTACAATCATCATTGAACCACGGTTTGTCCATAACTCGGTACCTTAGCACATGAGAAGGGATACGCCTATCAATTATGTTGACTAGATTATCATTCAAAGGGACAACAGGATCTACACTACTATATAATTGCGACCAATTCAAGCACAAAAGATCATGCAAAATCCCATTCCAGTCTGCTTGGGATTTTATATAAATTTTACAAGAGTATGATATATCAGGGTCAGGCTGTTCAGTCCTCACTACTAATGAAATCAGGGCATGATCAGATGTCCCAATTGGAGAACCAACCTTACTAGTTATAACGAGTCAGTGTATACGAGGTCCAAGCAATTACCAGACCTGTGTGTAGCTTCATTTATGATTTGCTCACAGCCTGATTCAGAGGCAAAGTCTGAAGCTCTTAAGCCATAGCGATCGGTAGGAGCGATAGAACTTAACCACTCCCTACGGTGAATATTAAAATCACCAACAAAGACAAAAGAAGCCTTTCTATCATCTTCTTGTATCTTAGCCATAATGGTAAGAAGACAATCGAAGATAGAATCATCCATGTCTGGATTCCGGTAAATGGAACACAAATAAAAGTTGTTATGCCTGCCACAAACTTTTATTACCTGAATCTCATGACATCCACATTGATAGCAGGACTTATGAGAAGCAGGGTACTCGGTCCTAATATACACCACCATTCCCCTGGCCCTAGGGATGGCATCACGTTTCAACATTATTGGCTTCTTAAAACCAGTTATAAGGAGCTCAGATGAGTGCCTCATATTAAAAACCAAAGTTTCTGAGCACAAAAGAATATCATACTGTCTGGACGCAACTGTAAGGTCTTGGATATTTGCATGAAGACCACGATTATTGCAATACAGAAGACGACATTGACGAAATCTAGGATGTACTGGTCCTGGATTTCGCTCAATGTCATAAGAATTAGTAGAAATAAAAATGAGACATCATACTTAAAAACTAGACTAACCAGAATTATAACAAAAACAATATGTACAGAATTGTAAATAAAGTGATTGATGAAACCCATAGACTATAGTAAAAAGTCGGAAAAACTGGTCAACATGGAGTAGCCAATACACCAAGCAAGGCTAGATACCCTCCAGGATAGCCACTTCAATTGAAGGGAGGACAGTAAGGATGGTTTTGAGAAGAAAAAGATTCAGAAAAGGAAAAGACAACCTCTTGATAAACCACCAGGCATCCATGGTTTTTCTATTAAGCCTGCCCAACACACCATTTCAAAAAAAAACAAGAGGAAAAAAAAATAATAATAAGATAGAATAGTGTGCCTGAGTGTACCCTCGAGCAAGAGAACTCTAACCCAAGACAGTGGAAGACCATGGTACAGAGGCTATGGCACTACCCAAGACTAGAGAACCATGGTTTAATTTTGGAGTGTCCTTCTCCTAGAAGAGCTGCTTACCATAGCTAAAGATTCTCTTCTTCCCTTACCAAGAGGAAAGTACACTGAACAAATTGTAGTACAGTAATTAACCCCTTAGGTGAAGAAGTGTTTAGTGTCTCATTGTTGTCAGGTGTATAAGGAAAGACGAGAATATGTAAAGAATAGGCCAGACTATTCTGTGTAAGTGTAGGCAAAGAAAAAATAAGACGTAACCAGAGAGAGGGATCCAATGCATTACTGTCTGGCCAGTCAAAGGATCCAATACCTCTCTAGTGGTAGTATCTCAACGGGCGGCTGGTGCCCTGGCCAACCTACTACACAATAGTAAACCTCCGAGCTCTAAGAATAATACGCAACTCCCAGACAATATAATATATGACCATTATATATCTAAACGGTCTCTTTACTTTACACTCAAAACAAAATTGGGTGATTAATTTACATTTAACAGGAACTATTCTTAAATCAGCACCTTACTTCGGTTCTTAGTCAAGGGATACGTGCAAAGTACTGAGAAAAGTTTTGGCGATCGAAATAATACATATAATAATATATTCTATAAAAAATTAACAAATCAAAAAAATTAACACCAAAAAATAAATCACTCGAAATATTAAATTTGAACTAGACCTTAAATGAAGACGAAATGACACTTTAAAGAATTATACATTCACTTGTTTCACTAGAAATTAATTTACAATGATATTTAATTTTGACAATTAATGAATAAATTACACTTTAATACTTATAGAAAATAAATCAGAATTACTCTTATATATACTTAACTGTTACTCTTATGTCCTTTGGCTTACACAAGGTTACCAAAGGGTTAAGCAAAATAAATACACTTCACACTTCAACTTAATCACACCAGGGCCTGTTACAAAAACTTTATAACATAAATTCCCTTACGTTAACACACTTCACTTGAATTAACAAACAATAATATCACCAACGTTTGAACAACACTATACACGGTATATGTTGGAGAGAAATCACTATTCACGTTTGAGAGGAGTTATGTAGCGGCTGGAGAGAGGGCTGGCAGACGCTGTCTTTTTCAAAGGGATAGGCTGGATCTCTTCTGTCTCCTATGCATTGCTAGGTCCTATATGTATTAACTTAATTCACTCTAGAAATTTCTAGTAAAGCATTCTCGTGCCGTGGGGGCATGGCTCTAACGGCGTAAGGTTGCAAACTTAGTAATTTGAAGAAGGGGCACTGACATTACTTGCGAGGCAACTCTCTCTCAGCTAACTCTGCTCATCTCTCGTAACGTTGAAAAAATATATATTTTTTGATTGAAAACCTTCCTACTACTTCCAAGTACGTGGAATCATGATGCAATCCCTAGCACGTGTGTCATGCAGCATACATTTTAACAAGATACATAAGATTTCGTAAAAAAACTACTTGAAATGAAAATTTAATTCTTTAAAGTAACGTAAATTTACATATTCGGAACCAAATGAAAATACAATTAAAGGAATGACGAAAATCTTATGTAATTTACATACATTACTTAATCCTATGTGACTGGAAATCCCCTGACGAGCTGGTTATACATCTATTAAATACACAAATAGAATACATGAATAAAATATTGTACTCTCACGAAGACCAGCTTTGCAATATAATATACATACACACACACACACACACACATATATATATATATATATATATATATATATATACATATATATATATATATATATATATATATATATATATATATATACATACTGTATATATATATATATATATATATATATATATATATATATATATATACACTAGCAGTGATACCCAGCAATGCCCTGGTAGAGAATTAAAAAGCAATGCCAGTGTATGCAACCAGCCAATTCTTGTAAGTTATCTTTGTGATGACTCATTCTGAACCCTATGTTTTTCTAACTCTTTGATACTTTTATCGCCTAATATTTCATACATAAAATCTGAAACTGTGAAGATGACACATTTCCTATGTTAAGGTGGAGATGATATTTTCAACATAGGCAGCCTAACTTTTTCTCCACTGCAACACAATCCAGGAGGTTCATTCTTCCATTTTAGAGCACCACAGTGACTACATTTTTGTGGCATCAATCCAATTTGCACTATCTCTATTGTTTCATACTGATGTCTTACGTCATATGTGAGGGTACAGTACTAGGACAACATTGCTTCTGCATTAAACGGGGGTTCTCTACGTTTTGCATGCCTGACTCTATCAATATGGCAATTACTCTCTTCTTCTCCCGGTGTTTGTTGGTTTTATTGAGCAATCATTTTCTGTTTATTAGTCTGTTTATTATTTCTTTTTCCTTACTTCTGCAATTCTTTGTTAAATATTTTTAAGGCAAAAATTTCTTTGGTCTTCGTCTGCCATTGATGTTCCTTCTATCCGAATTTTTAAGACGGTGAGGGTTCTGCCTGGCCTCGAATCTTTTTTCCAAACAGGAGTGCAGATAGGGGCGGGGCTTCATGGGAAGAAAACATATTTAGAGGTCAACTCCTTCATTACTCCTGCGTTAAGTTTTAAGTGGTAGCCTAACTACCTCATCAAAGTTATGATCAGTAACTGCATTCATAAAGAACTGAAATGTTTGTAAACAGCTTAATAATAATGATAATAATAATAATAATAATAATAATAATAATAATAATAATGATGATAGTAATGAAAGTAATAATAATTGTGTGTATATATATATATATATATATATATATATATATATATATATATATATATATATATATATATATATATATATATGTATATTTATATGTATATATATATATATTATATATATATATTATAATATTATATATATACAGTATATATATATGTGTATATATATATATATATATATATATATATATGTATATATATATGAAAATATTGGATTTTAATGACATATCTGCATAGCGTGTGAGTGTGTTTATACATACATATACTATATATACAGTACATACACACATATACGTCCATATATATATACATATATATATATATATACATATATATATATATGCGTGTGTGTTTATACATGCATATACTATATTTACATGTACACACATATTATATATATATATATATATATATATATATATATATATATATATATATATATATATATATATATCTATATATATATATATATATATATATATATATACAAAAACAACAACAAATCGCGCCATTTATATGATAGTGTATTAATAGAATGACATATTAAAAGGATAATTAAAAAGAGTCACGTGGCGTAACATGTAACTGTTTCAGTGGTAATTAAGTTAATGATACTCATAAATACATTGATAGGCGTAGCCGTCACTTGAACGTAACTGTTATGAGTCAGGTGTACCCCATCCCAGCGATTTGATCCAAGTGTATGGAGCACTTACCACCTGAAGAATGCATTCTCCCAAGATCAAACAACAGTGTAGATGAGGCTTGGTACACCCATCAACAAAACCGGTGTCGCCTGGCCAGACCTGACTTGAGAGATCATGCCCCTCTTTCCCTGAAAGGTGGCCGACATTAAACAACCGAGACATCGTTAGGATGGTTCGAATGTGAGGAGGAGGGAAATTACCGATATCACTCAAAGAAATGCGATGATGAATGAAATATATATGAAAAGAGAGAGAGAACTTTTTTTATTCTTCGAAGAAATGTAATCTAATATCATTTCGAGACTAATTTATCAAGAGATTTTATCATAGCCTATTTATTTTAATTTTCCTATCCTATTTCTAAATAAAATTTTCTTGAATAATATTGGAACTGACTCTTCATATCAACATTCATAACACGGAAATATCCTTCGTTTGCATTTTCCTAAGCATTCCCCCCTTCTCTCTCTCTCTCTCTCTCTCTCTCTCTCTCTCTCTCTCTCTCTCTCTCTCTCTCTCTCTCTCTCTCTCTCTCTCCACATGCATACACTCTACGCATTATATTTAGGCGCTAATAATCTATCGTTTCAAATAGCACCTTATTGAGTCACCAATCATTAATAAGTGGCCTTTGTTCAAAATTTCGAAGGTAATGAGGTTTAAAAGTTTAGTTGTTGATTTCAGTGTTTTCCTTTGATTTCGATCATGAGCCACGTAGCTCGGTGTGGTTGGGGTCAGCTTTTGTCACGGGCTACTTGGCTCCGTGCCCTCTCAGAGAAAATAGTATTATTTGCTATATCAATTATATTAGTGTGAGGTTGATGATTTAAAATGCATCATGAGTTAACATAATCTATATTGTTTCAGAAGTGATTGGTGAAAATAAAATATGTGAAATGACATGCAATGAAAGTTCATTGGTGCATTATTATAGTGATGATATGGTATATAGGATGTAGGGTATAAAAGATTAAACTATCAACACATTGTTTACTCAAATTATCTGGTTCGGTGTCAATAACCCTAGGTGTCAGGAGGACAGAAACTCCTAATCAATCAATCAATCGATCAAATTATCGGGGCTAGTTGCCCAATTCCAATTGAACCCCCTTCCCTGGTGACGATTGCTCAATGCTCAAAGGTCCGAGTCTAGCTGGCTTCAACCTTCCCAAAGCAAAAGGATATATTTCCTTAGCAGTGACTCTTCGTATTGTTACGATTTTATTTGTCGTTTCATGACCTGGTGTCCAACACCTTGTAGGTGTTCTCCCGGTAAGCCCTTCAAGAAATCCATTACTCTCAATATCTGTTCATTCAGTCTTCTGCATATTTACTTCGTTATTTATAGTTTTGAAATAATTGTAAACACCTGGAAAGAAAACTGTATGAAATATTGTCATCTTAGTCTTTTGTTTTTCATTTACTAAAAACTTCCACCAGAAGGATCTTATCATAGTTGTGAGACCTTTAGACCTCAAACATTGGGGAGGGTGTTAGAAGGATATAATCAGGTGGGGGTTAAAGATGATGGTGGAGAGGTGGCAATTGGGTGATTCTTAATGAATGGCTTGACGAGGTTTGCTTATTAACATTTATGAAGTGATGATGACGATGGTATTACCCCTATTGATAACCTTTGATATCAATTATTCAAACTCACAATGAAAACCGACATATAACGTTCTAACATTGTTTTTAGGTGGTCACTGGACATCTTTGGAACATGGGATCTTCACACAAACGAAATACAAATCCAACACTAGCTTGCAAAGTAGTTAGCGGTCTTGTGTGATCCTTGGGCACATCCAATTAACATGAAATACTGGATACATAAGCATTTAGAGTTCTTATGACCTTATCTAACTTATTCTTGAACTCGAGAGAGAGAGAGAGAGAGAGAGAGAGAGAGAGAGAGAGAGAGAGAGAGAGAGAGAGAGAGAGAGCAGCTGCTAAGATTATGCAAACAAAGGGTATATCATTCAGACGTATATTAATTGGAATAGTTAGTTCCCACAATATTTAAGTATGTTCCATATAAAAATGTAATAAGGAATTAAATTATATCGGTGTGATCATATTTTTCGATAACTTCTCGAAAACAATTGCATTTCTTAAAAGAATGAGAGATAAGACCTTTCTATCTCTTTCCTATACACACACACACACACACATATATATATATATATATATATATATATATATAAATATATATATATATATATATATATATACATATTTATATATATATATATATATATATATATATATAGATACATACATATATCAATAATCCTCACACTTCTTTGACTGATATCGGTAATTTCCTTCCTCCTCACATTCGAACCATCCTAACGATGTCTTGGTTGTGTAAACGTCGGGCCACCTTTCAGGGCAAGAATGGCATGATGTATCCAAGTTGGGTCTGGTGAGGCGACACCGGATTTTTTGCTGGGTGTACTTAGGACAGACAACACTTTAACATAAAGGTTATGGTGGTGAAAATTTGATCAAATTTTCACCACCATAACCTTTATAATAAAGTGTAGTTCCTAAAGTCAATGTAGTCCTGAAGAAGGGTCGCGAAGTGATCCAAAACACATGTCGATACCAAACAATAAATGGAGAAAAGTAAATGTATTTCTTCTGTTATCCTGAAACCTATCTGCTGGACGATCTGTCCGAGGAGAAGCTGTCTTCGATTTTGGATGCCGATGAGACGTTGTGTATTCATTATATATGCATTCATGTATATATATATATATATATATATATATATATATGTATATATATATGTATATATATATGTATATATATATATATATATATATATATATATATATATATATATATATAGTCTTTTTTCTAAAAAAGAAAGTATTTAATCAGATGGTCCTAACAATATCAATTTAAGCATCAGAAACTTGGAGCCTTACTAAAGGCCTTACAAGATCAGCTGATTATAACTTAAAAGAGCTATGGACAGAATGATGATAATAATAACAATAAGAGACTTAAATAGAGCAACATGGATACGAGAGCAAACTAAAGTAGAAGATATTCTAGCATGTAAGAAAAAGGAATGGACATAGGCAGGACATATAATGAGAATGTCAGACAATAGATGGATATTAAGAATTGTAGAATATGTCCCTTATTATTATTATTATTATTATTATTATTATTATTATTATTATTATTATTATTATTATTACTTGCTAGGCTACAACCCTAGTTGGAAAAGCAGGATGCTATAAGCCCAGGGGCTCCAACAGGGAAAATAGCCCAGTGAGGAAAGGAAACAAAGAAAAATAAAATATTCTAAGAACAGTAACATTAAAATAAATATTTCCTATATAAACTATAAAAACTTTATCAAAACAAGCGGAAGAGGAAGATAGAAGAGTGTGCCCGAGTGCACCCTTAAGCAAGGGAACTCTAATCCAAGACAGTGGAAGGCCATGGTACAGAGGCTATGGCACTACACAAGAATAGAGAACAATGGTTTGATTTTGGAGTGTCCTTCTCCTAGAAAAGTTGCTTACCATAGCTAAAGAGTCTCTTCTACCTTTACCAAGAGGAAAGTCGCCACTGAACGACTGCAGTGAAGTAGTTGAGCCCTTGAGAGAAAAAGGATTGTTTGGTGATCTTTGTGTTGCCAGGTGTATGAGGACAGAGGAGAATATGTAAAGAATAAGCCAGGCTATTCTGTGTATGTGTAGGCGAAAGGAAAATAACCGTAACCAGAGAGAAGGATCCAATGTACAGTTGTACTCTCTGGCCAGTCACAGGATCTATAACTCTCAAGCGGTAGTATTTCAACGGGTGGCTGGTGCCCTGACCAGCCTACTACAAACCAAAAAGAAGCAGGGGAAGGAAGAGAAGACGAACTTATAAAGTGGCATGTCTGGGGTCTTTGTTCTATAGTGGACCAGTCACGGCTGATGACACACACAAATGTACATATATATATATATATATATATATATATATATATATATATATATATATATATGTGTGTGTGTGTGTGTGTGTGTATGTGTGTATGTGCGTGTTTGCGTGTGTGCGTGTGTGTGTGTGAATATATAAACCATTGGCAGAAATATAGCATATACACAATAACATTCATCGCCTTGGAAAAATCATGTGAATATTACATCATTATTGATTATCTAAAATGAATTCTTCAGAAAAGTACTCGTGAAATGCGTTTTTCCGAGAGGTATTTTCTGTGTTTCGAACGGCTCTGATATCGATTCGTACCGAAAATGGGTTGTTTTAAATCTCAAACCTGAAAAAATATGTCGGAACCTTCGGTTATTTCAATGAGGTTTGCTGAAAACGTCAATTACCCTTCGCCCGAGTTCGATCGCCGAGTGCGCTTCAGGCGTTCCTTAATAATGAAAGTAATAAATTATAGTATTAATTATCTTTTCATCTTCCTATTCAGTCTCTTAGCTTTTCTTTCAAATTGTAAATCCGAGCGTTGAATGACTTCAGAACTTTGAGACTCAAATCCATCAATCAAATCATGTAGTTTATTATTATTATTATTATTATTATTATTATTATTATTATTATGATGATGATGATGATGATGAGTTACTATGGTTTATTGAAACGAAAGAAGAGTTTTTTTCGTGAGTCCTAAACGGCTTCGGAAGAAAATCTTCATGGATTTCTGAATGGCTTCAGAAGAAATGACCATAGACTTAGCATGGAGTTCTGAATAACCCCTAGAACAGAATCTCTGAACGGCTTCGGAAGAAAACTTTCCCGGATTCCCAAATACCTTCGGAAGAAACAGCCGTGGACTTAGCACGGAGTTCTGAATGACTCCAGAACAGATTCTTCCTGGAGCTCTCTGAACGGCATCTGAAGAAATTTTCCGGGATCTTCAAAAGGCTTCAGAACACATAGCCGTTGACTTAGCATGGAGTTCTGAATGACTCCAGAACAAAATCTTCTCGGAGCAGTTCTGAACGGCTCCGCCCCGAGCTTCAAATAACTTCTGAAGACCTGATCTCTTTTTTTTTTTTTTCAAACTAAGCATGCAACGCAGTGAACATTGTTAATGGCCATTTTTGGAACAGGGAGCTGACTGTGAGAATTGTGTATTACAACTACAGGATCAACAGGAGGCTCTTCCGAACACCATCTACAGCTAGTTTTGGTGGTTGCTGCAAAAGTTGTCAAGCTTTGAAGAACATAATGTATGTGCCTTGAATGATTCTTTGCTTGGGCTATTGCAACGATGTCCTATAATTGGAAACTATTAGAATTAAGGAAATAAGGACGGAGACAGAATGGTTCAACTGAACTGTGAGCGACCTGTTGTTCTTCAACAGGATAGTCCCAAAATTCGACATTGAAGAAAGGACATATCCAGATCGTATTGGTAAATATATTGTGTTGCTCGTCGTTTACTTTAGCGTGATGACGTATGCGGAGAAAATTTATTGCATTCCTGTCTTTACCCATCGCCCTGATGGACAAAGACATCGATGCCCTCGATTTCTCTGAAGAATCTGACGAACTGACGTCACACGGCACTGAAATCACTCTTGAAATCTAGAAGGAAACTGATGAACTAAGGAAACTGGAAGATGAAATATCAAAGGAAACCTAAAAACTAAAGAACTTAAAAAAAATAGAACAGACAAAAGAGAACAGCAATGAAGAGCCTTTAAACGAAGACGTAAGATAGCCTTTAATACTAGATGTAAGTCACCTTGAAATAGAGGCTAAAAAACCTCAATGCTAGAAATAAGGCATATGAAAAATAGAGGTAAAGGCCCTTATGCTATAAATAAGACACCTAAAAATAGAGGTAAAAGAGTTCTAATGCTTGAAGTAATGGACTTCAAAATCAAGGTCAAAAGCCCCTAATACTATATATAAGGCTCCTAAAAATAAAGGTCAAAGAGCCTCTAATGCTACAAGTAATGCACCTCAAAATCGAGATCAAAAACACCTAATGCTATAAATAAGGCACCTAAAAATAGAGGTCAAAGAGCCTCTAATGCCACAAGTAATGCACCTCAAAATCGCGGTAAAAAAGCCCCTAATGCTATATCAAAGGCTCTTAGAAATAGGGGTAAAAAAGCTCCTAATGCTATGAATAAGGCACCTACAAAGATAGGTCAAAGAGCCTCTAATGCTGCAAGTAATGCACCTCAAAATCGAGGTCAAAAAGCCCCTAATACTATATCAAAGGCTCTTAGAAATAGGGTAAAAAAGCACCTAATGCTATAAATAAGGCACCTACAAAGATAGGGCAAAGAGCCTCTATTGCTGCAAGTAATGCACCTCAAAATCGAGGTCAAAAAGCCCCTAATGCTATAAACAAGGCACCTACAAAGATAGGCCAAAGAGCCTCTAATGCTGCAAGTAATGCACCTCAAAATCGAGGTCAAAAAGCCCCTAATACTATATCAAAGGCTCTTAGAAATAGGGGTAAAAAAGCACCTAATGCTATAAATAAGGCACCTACAAAGATAGGTCAAAGAGCCTCTATTGCTGCAAGTAATGCACCTCAAAATCGAGGTGAAAAAGCCCCTAATGCTATATCAAAGGCTCTTAGAAATAGGGGTAAAAAAGCTCCTAATGCTATAAATAAGGCACCTACAAAGATAGGTCAAAGAGCCTCTAATGCTGCAAGTAATGCACCTCAAAATCGAGGTCAAAAAGCCACTAATGCTATATCAAAGGCTCTTAGAAATAGGGGTAAATAAGCTCCTAATGCTATAAATAAGGCACCTACAAAGATAGGTCAAAGAGCCTCTAATGCACCTCAAAATCGAGGTAAAAAAGCCCCTAATGCTATAAATAAGGCACCTAAAAATAGAGGTCAAAGAGCCTCTAATACTGCAAGTAATACACCTCAAAATCGAGGTAGATAAGCTCCTAATGCTATAAATAAGGCACCTAAAAAGAGAGGTTAAAAAGCCCCTAATGCTATATCAAAGGCTCTTAGAATTAGGGGTAAAAAAGCTCCTAATGCTATAAATAAGGCACCTACAAAGATAGGTCAAAGAGCCTCTAATGCACCTCAAAATCGAGGTAAAAAAGCCCCTAATGCTATAAATAAGGCACCTAAAAATAGAGGTCAAAGAGCCTCTAATGCTACAAGTAATGCACCTCAAAATCGAGGTCAAAAAGCCCCTAATGCTATAAATAAGGCACCTAAAAATAGAGGTCAAAGGGCCTCTAATACTGCAAGTAATGCACCTCAAAATCGAGGTAAAAAAGCCCCTAATGCTATAAATAAGAAATAGGGGTAAAAAGCTCCTAATGCTATAAATGAGGCACCTACAAAGATAGGTCAAAGAGCCTTTAATGCATCTCAAAATCGAGGTCAAAAAGCCCCTAATGCTATAAATAAGGCACCTAAAAATAGAGGTCAAAGAGCCTCCAATGCTACAGGTAAAGCACCTCAAAATCGAGGTAAAAAAGCCCCTAATGCTATAAATAAGGCACCTAAAAATAGAGATCAAAGAGCCTCTAATGCTACAAGTAAAGCACCTCAAAATCGAGGTAAAAAAGCCCCTAATGCTATAAATAAGGCACCTAAAAATAGAGGTCAAAAGGCCTCTAATACTGCAAGTAATGCACCTCAAAATCGAGGTAAAAAAGCCCCTAATGCTATATCAAAGGCTCTTAGAATTAGGGGTAAAAAAGCTCCTAATGCTATAAATAAGGCACCTACAAAGATAGGTCAAAGAGCCTCTAATGCACCTCAAAATCGAGGTAAAAAAGCCCCTAATGCTATAAATAAGGCACCTAAAAATAGATGTCAAAGAGCCTCTAATGCTACAAGTAAAGCACCTCAAAATCGAGGTAAAAAAGCCCCTAATGCTATAAATAAGGCACCTAAAAATAGAGGTCAAAGGGCCTCTAATACTGCAAGTAATGCACCTCAAAATCGAGGTAAAAAAGCCCCTAATGCTATATCTAAGGCTCTTAGAAATAGGGGTAAAAAGCTCCTAATGCTATAAATGAGGCACCTCCAAAGATAGGTCAAAGAGCCTCTAATGCTGCAAGTAATGCACCTCAAAATCGAGGTCAAAAAGCCCCTAATGCTATAAATAAGGCACCTAAAAATATAGGTAAAAGAGCCTCTAATGCTACAAGTAATGCACCTCAAAATCAAGGTCAAAAAGCCCCTAATACTATATAAAAGGCTCCTAAAAATAAAGGTCAAAGAGCCTCTAATGCTACAAGTAATGCACTTCAAGATCGAGGTCAAAAAGCCCCAATGCTATAAATAAGGCACCTAAAAATAGAGGTCAAAGAGCCTCTAATACTGCAAGTAATGCACCTCAAAATCGAGGTCAAAAAGCCCCTAATGCTATATCTAAGGCTCTTAGAAATAGGGGTAAAAAAGCTCCTAATGCTATAAATAAGGCACCTACAAAGATAGGTCAAAGAGCCTCTAATGCTACAAGTAATGCACCTCAAAATCGAGGTCAAAAATCCCCTAATGCTATAAATAAGGGACCTACAAAGATAGGTCAAAGAGCCTCTAATGCTGCAAGTAATGCACCTCAAAATCGAGGTAAAAAAGCCCCTAATGCTATAAACAAGGCACCTACAAAGATAGGTCAAAGAGCCTCTAATGCTGCAAGTAATGCACCTCAAAATCGAGGTCAAAAAGCCCCTAATGCTATAAACAAGGCACCTACAAAGATAGGTCAAAGAGCCTCTAATGCTGCAAGTAATGCACCTCAAAATCGAGGTCAAAAGGCCCCTAATGCTATAAACAAGGCACCTACAAAGATAGGTCAAAGAGCCTCTAATGCTGCAAGTAATGCACCTCAAAATCGAGGCCAAAAAGCCCCTAATGCTATAAACAAGGCACCTACAAAGATAGGTCAAAGAGCCTCTAATGCTGCAAGTAATGCACCTCAAAATCGAGGTCAAAAAGCCCCTAATGCTATAAATAAGGCACCTAAAAATAGAGGTAAAAGAGCCTCTAATGCTACAAGTAATGCACCTCAAAATCGAGGTAAAAAAGCCCCTAATGCTATAAATAAGGCACCTAAAAATAGAGGTCAAAGAGCCTCTAATGCTACAAGTAATGCACCTCAAAATCGAGGTAAAAAAGCCCCTAATGCTATAAATAAGGCACCTAAAAATAGAGGTCAAAGAGCCTCTAATGCTACAAGTAATGCACCTCAAAATCGACGTCAAAAAGCCCCTAATGCTATAAATAAGGCACCTAAAAATAGAGGTAAAAGAGCCTCTAATGCTACAAGTAATGCACCTCAAAATCGAGGTAAAAAAGCCCCTAATGCTATAAATAAGGCACCTAAAAATAGAGGTAAAAGAGCCTCTAATGCTACAAGTAATGCACCTCAAAATCGACGTCAAAAAGCCCCTAATGCTATAAATAAGGCACCTAAAAATGGAGGTCAAAGAACTAATCCTAGAGGTAATGCACCTCAAAATCGAGGTCAAAAGCCCCTAAGGCTATAAATAAGGCACCTAAAAATACGTTGCATAATATTACATTGTATGATAATTGATTTATGTTAGGTATGTATATATAGTATATGTATGTATAAACACGCTCACACGCTATGCAGATATATGTCATTAAAAGCTAATATTTGCCTTTAGTTTTTAAAACTGAATGTTACTAAAATGCTTTAAATTTCAAAAGTTTGCTTGTGCTAGCATCAGTGTTCTTAACAGTTTTAGTTGATTCGTGCATCAATATTCTCAGCATCAAGAGATGTTTGTATAATATTCATATTCACTTAAAAACTGTCTTGATAGACATAATTATGACCAAGGGAGATTGGCTGTAAATAAACAATGATTTTCTTTGGGAATATGTGTCTGTAGCTGTTCTGTAGTTTCCTCTTGTCCTATGTTATTTTATGTTAAATTTCTAGGGGAACACATGTCTATGACATTTCAAGACGAAGAGGATTAATGTAGATTAAAACATCTATCTCTTAGCCAAATATATATATATATATATATATATATATATATATATATATATATATATATATATATGTATATATATATATATATATATATATATGTATATATATATATACATATATATACATATATATATATATATATATATATATATATATATATGTGTGTGTGTGTGTGTGTGTGTGTGTGTTATACTGTATATATATATATATATATATATATATATATATATATATATATATATATATATATATATATATATACCTTGTACCTTACAAAATTCATATATAAATACTCAACATACTACAGCATGAACGTTGCATAATTCACTCTATATGAAATAAGGCAAATATGATACACACCCAACTACCTCTTGGAAGATTTATATTGTCAATTTTTTTCATTGTTAGTAACACACTCTCAGGTATTCATAAAAAATGAAGGATATCCTTGTAAGCACAAGGTAGAAGTACAAGGTAATTTTCTGAAGAAAAAGGTAGAAGTATAAGCAAATCTTTCTTTCCATATTCATAATGATTAGCTTTTACTTGCGAGGATATCCTCCAAGCAGAAGTAAAAGGTTGACTCGTGTTTCAGGAGCGCTTAGTTACATGTTGGAACTTGTAAAATTTCATTTGTGCCGTCAAGATAAGAAAGAGTTTAGTATTTATAATACGTATTTAATGCCCTGTCTTTACTTGTATTTAATTAAGTTTACTCAACAGAAAGAACACAGACGCCGCCGCGCCTTCCCCAATGCCTCGCTGGCGACATTTATCCCCCACCCCTTGCATTAGAAGTTCCTTGACCTCTTTTTAGTTCCCACACCCATGGCTTTAGAAGTTCTTTGACCTCTTTTTAGCTCCCACACCCGTTGCATTAGAAGTTCTTTGACCTCTGTTTAGCTCCCACACCCCTTGCATTAAGGGTTCTTTGACCTCTTTTTAGCTCGCCCACCCCTTGCATTAGAAGTTCTTTGACCTCTTTTTAGCTCCCACACCCCTTGCATTAAAAGTTCTTTGACCTCTTTTTAGCTCCCCCACCCCTTGCATTAGAAGTTCTTTGACCTCTTTTTAACTTCCCAACCCCTTGCATTAGAAATTCTATGACCTCTTTTTAGCTCCCACAACCCTTGCATTAGAAGTTCTTTGACCCCTTTTTAGCTCCCACACCCCTTGCATTAGAAGTTCTTTGACCTCTTTTTAGCTCCCACACCCCTTGCATTAAGAGTTCTTTGACCTCTTTTTAGCTCGCCCATCCCTTGCATTAGAAGTTCTTTGACCTCTTTTTAGCTTCCTCGCCTCTTGCATTAGAAGTTCTTTGACCTCTTTTTAGCTCCCACACCCCTTCCATTAGAAGTTCTTTGACCTCTTTTTAGCTCCCACACCTCTTGCATTAAAAATGCTTTGACCTCTTTTTAGCTCCCACACACCTTGCATTAGAAGTTCTTTGACCTCTTTTTAGCTCCCCCACCCCTTGCATTAGAAGTTCTTTTACCTCTTTTTAGCTTCCCCATCCCTTGCATTAGAAGTTCTTTGACCTCTTTTTAGCTCCCACACCCCTTGCATTAAAAGTTCTTTGACCTCTTTTTAGCTCGCCCACCCCCTGCATTAGAAGTTCTTTGACCTCTTTTTAGCAACCACACCCCTTGCATTAGAAGTTCTTTGACCTCGTTTTAGCTTCTCCACCTCTTGCATTAGAAGTTCTTTGACCTCTTTTTAGCTCCCACACCCCTTGCATTAGAAGTTCTTTGACCTCTTTTTAGCTCCCACACCCCCTGCATTAGAAGTTCTTTGACTTCTTTTTAGCTCCCACACCCCTTGCATTAGAAGTACTTTGACCTCTTTTTAGCTCCCACACCCCTTGCATTAGAAGTTCTTTGACCTCTTTTTAGCAACCACACCCCTTGCATTAGAAGTTCTTTGACCTCTTTTTAGCAACCACACCCCTTGCATTAGAGGTTCTTTGACCTCTTTTTAGCTCACACAACCCTTGCATTAGAAATTCATTTACCTCTTTTTAGCTCCCACACCCCTTGCATTAGAAGTTCATTGACCTCTTTTTAGCTCCCACACCCCTTCCATTAGGAGTTCTTTGACCTCTTTTTTAGCTCCCACACCCCTTGCATTAAAAGTTCTTTGACCTCTTTTTAGCTCGCCCACCCCTTGCATTAGAAATTCTTTGACCTCTTTTTAGCTAACACACCCCTTGCATTAGAAGTTCTTTGACCTTTTTTTAGCTCCCCCACCCCTTGCATTAGAAGTTCTTTGACCTCTTTTTAGCTCCCACACCCCTTGCATTAGAATTTCTTTGACCTCTTTTTAGCTCGCCCACCCCTTGCATTAGAAGTTCTTTGACCTCTTTTTAGCTCCCACACCCCTTCCATTAGAAGTTCTTTGACCTCTTTTTTAGCTCCCACACCCCTTGCATTAGAAGTTCTTTGACCTCTTTTTAGCTCGCCCACCCCTTGCATTAGAAATTCTTTGACCTCTTTTTAGCTCCCACACCCCTTGCATTAGAAGTTCTTTGACCTTTTTTTAGCTCCCCCACCCCTTGCATTAGAAGTTCTTTGACCTCTTTTTAGCTCGCCCATCCCTTGCATTAGAAGTTCTTTGACCTCTTTTTAGCTCCCACACCACTTGCATTAGAAGTTCTTTGACCTCTTTTTAGCTCGCCCACCCCTTGCATTAGAAGTTCTTTGACCTCTTTTTAGCTTCCCCACCTCTTGCATTAGAAGTTCTTTGACCTCTTTTTAGCTCCCACACCCCTTGCATTAGAAGTTCTTTGACCTCTTTTTAGCTCGCCCACCCCCTGCATTAGAAGTTCTTTGACCTCTTTTTAGCTCCCACACCCCCTTGCATTAGAAGTTCTTTGACCTCTTTTTAGCTCCCACACCCCTTGCATTAGAAGTTCCTTGACCTCTTTTTAGCTCCCACACCCCTTGCATTAGAAATTCTTTGACCTCTTTTTAGCTCCCACACCCCTTGCATTAGAAGTTCTTTGACCTCTTTTTAGCTCCCACACCCCTTCCATTAGAAGTTCTTTGACCTCTATTTAGCTCGCCCACCCCTTGCATTAGAAATTCTTTGACCTCTTTTTAGCTCCCACACCCCTTGCATTAGAAGTTCTTTGACCTCTTTTTAGCTCCCACACCCCTTCCATTAGAAGTTCTTTGACCTCTTTTTAGCTCCCACACCCCTTGCATTAGAAGTTCTTTGACCTCTTTTTAGCTTTTCCACCCCTTGCATTAGAAGTTCTTTGACCTCTTTTTAGCTTCCCCACCCCTTGCATTAGAAGTTCTTTGACCTCTTTTTAGCTCCCACACCCCTTGCATTAGAAGTTCTTTGACCTCTTTTTAGCTCCCACACACCTTGCATTAGAAGTTCTTTGACCTCTTTTTAGCTCCCACACCCCTTGCATTAGAAGTTCTTTGACCTCTTTTTAGCAACCACACCCCTTGCATTAGAAGTTCTTTGACCTCTTTTTAGCTCCCACACTCCTTGCATTAGAAGTTCTTTGACCTCTTTTTAGCTCGCCCACCCCTTGCATTAGAAGTTCTTTGACCTCTTTTTAGCTCCCACACCACTTGCATTAGAAGTTCTTTAACCTCTTTTTAGCTCGCCCACCCCTTGCATTAGAAGTTCTTTGACCTCTTTTTAGCTTCCCCACCTCTTGCATTAGAAGTTCTTTGACCTCTTTTTAGCTCCCACACCCCTTGCATTAGAAGTTCTTTGACCTCTTTTTAGCTCGGCCACCCCCTGCATTAGAAGTTCTTTGACCTCTTTTTAGCTCCCACACCCCCTTGCATTAGAAGTTCTTTGACCTCTTTTTAGCTCCCACACCCCTTGCATTAGAAGTTCCTTGACCTCTTTTTAGCTCCCACACCCCTTGCATTAGAAATTCTTTGACCTCTTTTTAGCTCCCACACCCCTTGCATTAGAAGTTCTTTGACCTCTTTTTAGCTCCCACACCCCTTCCATTAGAAGTTCTTTGACTTCTATTTAGCTCGCCCACCCCTTGCATTAGAAATTCTTTGACCTCTTTTTAGCTCCCACACCCCTTGCATTAGAAGTACTTTGACCTCTTTTTAGCTCCCACACCCCTTCATTAGAAGTTCTTTGACCTCTTTTTAGCTCCCACACCCCTTGCATTAGAAGTTCTTTGACCTCTTTTTAGCTTTTCCACCCCTTGCATTAGAAGTTCTTTGACCTCTTTTTAGCTTCCCCACCCCTTGCATTAGAAGTTCTTTGACCTCTTTTTAGCTGCCACACCCCTTGCATTAGAAGTTCTTTGACCTCTTTTTAGCTCCCACGCACCTTGCATTAGAAGTTCTTTGACCTCTTTTTAGCTCCCACACCCCTTGCATTAGAAGTTCTTTGACCTCTTTTTAGGAACCACACCCCTTGCATTAGAAGTTCTTTGACCTCTTTTTAGCTCCCACACTCCTTGCATTAGAAGTTCTTTGACCTCTTTTTAGCTCCTACAGCCCTTGCATTAGAAATTCTTTGACCTCTTTTTAGCTCCCACACCACTTGCATTAGAAGTTCTTTGACCTCTTTTTAGCTCGCCCACCCTTGCATTAGAAGTTCTTTTACCTCTTTTTAGCTCCCACACTCCTTGCATTAGAAGTTCTTTGACCTCTTTTTAGCTCGCCCACCCCTTGCATTAGAAGTTCTTTGACCTCTTTTTAGCTCCCACACCACTTGCATTAGAAGTTCTTTAACCTCTTTTTAGCTCGCCCACCCCTTGCATTAGAAGTTTTTTGACCTCTTTTTAGCTTCCCCACCTCTTGCATTAGAAGTTCTTTGACCTCTTTTTAGCTCCCACACCCCTTGCATTAGAAGTTCTTTGACCTCTTTTTAGCTCGGCCACCCCCTGCATTAGAAGTTCTTTGACCTCTTTTTAGCTCCCACACCCCTTGCATTAGAAGTTCCTTGACTTATTTTTAGCTCCCACACCCCTTGCATTAGAAATTCTTTGACCTCTTTTTAGCTCCCACACCCCTTGCATTAGAAGTTCTTTGACCTCTTTTTAGCTCCCACACCCCTTGCATTAGAAATTCTTTGACCTCTTTTTAGCTCCCACACCCCTTGCATTAGAAGTTCTTTGACCTCTTTTTAGCTCCCACACCCCTTCCATTAGAAGTTCTTTGACCTCTTTTTAGCTCCCACACCCCTTGCATTAGAAGTTCTTTGACCTCTTTTTAGCTCCCACACCCCTTGCATTAGAAGTTCTTTGACCTCTTTTTAGCTTCCCCACCCCTTGCATTAGAAGTTCTTTGACCTCTTTTTAGCTTCCACACCCCTTGCATTAGAAGTTCTTTGACCTCTTTTTAGCTCCACACCCTTGCATTAGAAGTTCTTTGACCTCTTTTTAGCTCCCACACCCCTTGCATTAGAAGTTCTTTGACCTCTTTTTAGCCACACCCCTTGCATTAGAAGTTCTTTGACCTCTTTTTAGCTCCCACACCCTTGCATTAGAAGTTCTTTGACCTCTTTTTAGCTCCCACACCCTTGCATTAGAAGTTCTTTGACCTCTTTTTAGCTCCCACACCCTTGCATTAGAAGTTCTTTGACCTCTTTTTAGCTCCCACACCCTTGCATTAGAAGTTCTTTGACCTCTTTTTAGCTCGCCCACCCCTTGCATTAGAAGTTCTTTGACCTCTTTTTAGCTCCCACACCCCTTGCATTAGAAGTTCTTTGACCTCTTTTTAGCTCGCCCACCCCTTGCATTAGAAGTTCTTTGACCTCTTTTTAGCTCGCCCACCCCTTGCATTAGAAGTTCTTTGACCTCTTTTTAGCTCCCACCCCTTGCATTAGAAGTTCTTTGACCTCTTTTTAGCTCCCCACCCCTTGCATTAGAAGTTCTTTGACCTCTTTTTAGCTTCCCCACCCCTTGCATTAGAAGTTCTTTGACCTCTTTTTAGCTCCCACCCCTTGCATTAGAAGTTCTTTGACCTCTTTCTAGCTTCCCCACCCCTTGCATTAGAAGTTCTTTGACCTCTTTTTAGCTTCCCCACCCCTTGCATTAGAAGTTCTTTGACCTCTTTTTAGCTTCCCCACCCCTTGCATTAGAAGTTCTTTGACCTCTTTTTAGCTTCCCCACCCCTTGCATTAGAAGTTTTTTTTACCTCTTTTTAGCTCCCACACCCCTTGCATTAGAAGTTCTTTGACCTCTTTTTAGCTCCCACACCCCTTGCATTAGAAGTTCTTTGACCCTCTTTTTAGCTCCCACACCCCTTGCATTAGAAGTTCTTTGACCTCTTTTTAGCTCCCACACCCCTTGCATTAGAAGTTCTTTGACCTCTTTTTAGCTCCCACACCCTTGCATTAGAAGTTCTTTGACCTCTTTTTAGCTCCCACGTCCCTTGCATTAGAAGTTCTTTGACCTCTTTTTAGCTCCTACACCTCTTGCATTAGAAGTTCTTTGACCTCTTTTTAGCTCCCACACCCTTGCATTAGAAGTTCTTTGACCTTTTTTAGCTCCCACACCCTTTGCATTAGAAGTTCTTTGACCTCTTTTTAGCTCCCACACCCTTGCATTAGAAGTTCTTTGACCTCTTTTTAGCTCCCACACCCCTTGCATTAGAAGTTCTTTGACCTCTTTTTAGCTCCCACACCCCTTGCATTAGAAGTTCTTTGACCTCTTTTTAGCTTCCCACACCCTTACATTAGAAGTTCTTTGACCTCTTTTTAGCTCCCACGCCCCTTGCATTAGAAGTTCTTTGACCTCTTTTTAGCTCCCACACCCCTTGCATTAGAAAGTTCTTTACCTCTTTTTAGCTCCCACACCCCTTGCATTAGAAATTCTTTGACCTCTTTTTAGCTCCCACACCCCTTGCATTAGAAGTTCTTTGACCTCTTTTTAGCTCCCACACCCCTTGCATTAGAAGTTCTTTGACCTCTTTTTAGCTCCCACACCCCTTGCATTAGAAGTTCTTTGACCTCTTTTTAGCTCCCACACCCTTGCATTAGAAGTTCTTTGACCTCTTTTTAGCTCGCCCACCCCTTGCATTAGAAGTTCTTTACCTCTTTTTAGCTCCCACACCCTTGCATTAGAAGTTCTTTTGACCTCTTTTTAGCTCCCCACCCCTTGCATTAGAAGTTCTTTGACCTCTTTTTAGCTCCCACACCCCTTGCATTAGAAGTTCTTTGACCTCTTTTTAGCTCCCACCCCCTTGCATTAGAAGTTCTTTGACCTCTTTTTAGCTCCCACACCCCTTGCATTAGAAGTTCTTTGACCTCTTTTTAGCTCCCACACCCCTTGCATTAGAAGTTCTTTGACCTCTTTTTAGCTCCCACACCCCTTGCATTAGAAGTTCTTTGACCTCTTTTTAGCTCCCACACCCCTTGCATTAGAAGTTCTTTGACCTCTTTTTAGCTCCCACACCCCTTGCATTAGAAGTTCTTTGACTTCTTTTTAGCTCCCACACCCCTTGCATTAGAAATTCTTTGACCTCTTTTTAGCTCCCACACCCCTTGCATTAGAAGTTCTTTGACCTCTTTTTAGCTCCCACACCCCTTCCATTAGAAGTTCTTTGACCTCTTTTTAGCTCCCACACCCCTTGCATTAGAAGTTCTTTGACCTCTTTTTAGCTCCCACCCCTTGCATTAGAAGTTCTTTGACCTCTTTTTAGCTTCCCCACCCCTTGCATTAGAAGTTCTTTGACCTCTTTTTAGCTGCCACACCCCTTGCATTAGAAGTTCTTTGACCTCTTTTTAGCTCCACACCCTTGCATTAGAAGTTCTTTGACCTCTTTTTAGCTCCCACACCCCTTGCATTAGAAGTTCTTTGACCTCTTTTTAGCCACACCCCTTGCATTAGAAGTTCTTTGACCTCTTTTTAGCTCCCACACCCTTGCATTAGAAGTTCTTTGACCTCTTTTTAGCTCCCACACCCTTGCATTAGAAGTTCTTTGACCTCTTTTTAGCTCCCACACCCTTGCATTAGAAGTTCTTTGACCTCTTTTTAGCTCGCCCACCCCTTGCATTAGAAGTTCTTTGACCTCTTTTTAGCTCGCCCACCCCTTGCATTAGAAGTTCTTTGACCTCTTTTTAGCTCCCACACCCCTTGCATTAGAAGTTCTTTGACCTCTTTTTAGCTCGCCCACCCCTTGCATTAGAAGTTCTTTGACCTCTTTTTAGCTCGCCACCCCTTGCATTAGAAGTTCTTTGACCTCTTTTTAGCTCCAACACCCCTTGCATTAGAAGTTCTTTGACCTCTTTTTAGCTTCCCCACCCCTTGCATTAGAAGTTCTTTGACCTCTTTTTAGCTTCCCCACCCCTTGCATTAGAAGTTCTTTGACCTCTTTTAGCTCCTACACCCCTTGCATTAGAAGTTCTTTGACCTCTTTTAGCTTCCCCACCCCTTGCATTAGAAGTTCTTTGACCTCTTTTTAGCTTCCCCACCCCTTGCATTAGAAGTTCTTTGACCTCTTTTTAGCTTCCCCACCCCTTGCATTAGAAGTTCTTTGACCTCTTTTTAGCTTCCCCACCCCCTTGCATTAGAAGTTTTTTTTACCTCTTTTTAGCTCCCACACCCCTTGCATTAGAAGTTCTTTGACCTCTTTTTAGCTCCCACACCCCTTGCATTAGAAGTTCTTTGACCCTCTTTTTAGCTCCCACACCCCTTGCATTAGAAGTTCTTTGACCTCTTTTTAGCTCCCACACCCCTTGCATTAGAAGTTCTTTGACCTCTTTTTAGCTCCCACAGCCCTTGCATTAGAAGTTCTTTGACCTCTTTTTAGCTCCCACGCCCCTTGCATTAGAAGTTCTTTGACCTCTTTTTAGCTCCTACACCTCTTGCATTAGAAGTTCTTTGACCTCTTTTTAGCTCCCACACCCCTCGCATTAGAAGTTCTTTGACCTCTTTTTAGCTCCCACACCCCTTTGCATTAGAAGTTATTTGACCTCTTTTTAGCTCCCACACCCCTTGCATTAGAAGTTCTTTGACCTCTTTTTAGCTCCCACGCCCCTTGCATTAGAAGTTCTTTGACCTCTTTTTAGTTCCCACACCCCCTGCATTAGTAGTTCTTTGACCTCTTTTTAGCTTGCCCACCCCTTACATTAGAAGTTCTTTGACCTCTTTTTAGCTCCCACGCCCCTTGCATTAGAAGTTCCTTTACCTCTTTTTAGCTCCCACACCCCTTGCATTAGAAGTTCTTTAACCTCTTTTTAGCTCCCACGCCCCTTGCATTAGAAGTTCTTTGACCTCTTTTTAGCTCCCACACCCCTTGCATTAGAAGATCTTTGACCTCTTTTTAGCTCCCACACTCCTTGCATTAGAAGTTCTTTGACTTCTTTTTAGCTCCTACACATCTAGCATTAGAGGTTCTTTTATCTCTTTTTAGCTGCCACACCTCTAGCATTAGAAGATCTTTGACCTCTTTTTAGCTCCCACACTCCTTGCATTAGAAGTTCTTTGACTTCTTTTTAGCTCCTACACATCTAGCATTAGAGGTTCTTTTATCTCTTTTTAGCTGCCACACCTCTAGCATTAGAAGTTCTTTGACTTCTTTTTAGCTCCCACATCTCTTGTATTAGAAGTTCTTTGACCTCTTTTTAGCTCCCACACCTCTAGCATTAGAAGTTCTTTGACCTCTTTTTAGCTCCCACACCTCTAGCATTAGAAATTCATTGACCTCTTTTCAGCTCCCTTACCTCAAGCATTTGAAGTTCTTTGACCTCTCTTTACAGCTCCCACACCTCTAACATTAGAAGTTCTTTGACCTCTCTCTCTAGCTCCCACACTTCTAGCATTAGAAGTTCTTTGACATATATTTTTAGGTTCCATACTTTTAGCATTAGAGGGACTTTGATCTATATTTTGAGGTGCCTTACTTCTAGCTTTAGAGGCTGTCTATTTCTAGGTGTCTCACCTCTGGCAGTAGAGGCTCCTCATCGCTGTTCTCTCCTGTCTTCTAGTTTTTAATATCTTCTTTCATTAGATTATCTGTTTCTTTCGAAATATCATTGTCTCTTTTTCTTAGTTCGTCAGTGTCCTTCTAGATTTCAAAAGAGATTTCAGTGCCGCGAGTCCTCACTTCGTTAGATTCCTCAGGGAAATCGAAGGCATTTATTCTTTACCTATCTGGGCAATGAGTAAAGAGATGAATACTGTCGATTTCTCCGCATACACTATCATGCCAAAGTAAATGACGAGCAACATAATATATTTACCAATGTCGTCTGGATATGTCCTTATTTCAAAGGTGAATTTTGGGACAATTCTGTTGAAGAACTACACGTCTCTCACCGTTCAGTTGAACCATTCTGCCTCCATCCTCATTCCCCGCAATCAGTTTTTGCACCGATACAAAGCCTTGTACTTTTTCCAAGAGTCTCCTTTAATAAGACATCGTCGCAAAAGCCCAAGCAAAGGATCCGTCAAGGCGCATACATTATGATCTTCAAAGCTCAGCTGCCAACGGAAGATCCTGTGTCTTTCTATAGGTCGGGCGATATAAAGCGAACGATCGGCAACTTCGGCAGCAACCAAAACCATCTGTAGTTGATGGTGTTCCGAAGACGTAACACATAATTCTTACAGCCAGCTTCCTATTCCGCTAGAACTTGATCTCTGTGAGTTAAGTGAAATCCTTCTCCCAGTCATCAACTCATTTCCTCTTACTCCTATTGACGCGCAATTCCTTGGTTAGATTTCGCCAGCTACATACAGATCATGTGAGGTGTTGCAGGCTACGTTTGAGAAAATGAAGATCAGGTCTTCAGAAGTCATTTGAAGCTCGGGGAGGAGTCGTTCAGGACTGCTCCTGGAAATTTCAGTTCCGGAGTCATTCAGAAATCCATGTTAAGTATACGGCTATGTCCTTTGAAGACTTTTGGAAATTCGGGAAAGTTTTCTTCCGAAACCGTTCTGACATTCCGTTCTGGAGGCATTCAGAATTCCATGCTAAGTCTATGGCTATTTCTTCTGAAGCCATTTGGAAATCTGGGAAAGTTATCTTCCGATACCGTTCTGAGATTCCATTCTGGAGGCATTCAGAATTCCATCCTAAGTCTATGGCTATTTCTTCTGAAGCCATTCGGAAATACGAGAAGATTTTCTTCCAAATTCGTTTAGGACTCGCGAAAAATTCCATTCTGTTTTATAACAACAACAACAACAACAAATAATAATAATAATAATAATAATAATAATAATAATAATAATAATAATAATAATAATAATAATAATAATAATAATAATAATACGTGATTTGATTTATGGATTTGGGTTGAAAAGTTTTGAAGACGCTAAACGCTCAATTTTGCAGTTTGAAGGAAGCTTTAAGATACCCGGACGAAGGGGGAAGGGTAATTGAGGTTTAAAGCAAACCAAATTGAAATAGTTGGTTTCAGCTAAATTATTTCAGGTTTGGGATTTAGAACAATCTATTTCTGGTACGAATCGATATATATATATATATATATATATATATATATATATATATATATATATATATATATATATATATATATATATATATATAGTTTATATATGTGTATATACATGCATGTATATAAGCTTTTGCAGTATATGAATATTCTGTGTATATATGTATATTTATACGATGTATACACACACACACACACACATATATATATATATATATATATATATATATATACACATATATATACATATACATATATATAATATATACATACATATATATATATATATATATATATACACATGTGTATATATATATATATATATATATATATATATACTGTATACACACACACACACACACACATATATATATATATATATACATGTGTATATGTATACATATATATATATGTATATACATATACATATATATATATATATATATATATATATATATATATATATATATATATATATATTATATATATATGTATATATACATATACATACATACATACATACGTACATACATATATACTGTTTGTACATAAATACATCCCTAAATACAGCAGCCTTCGTATTCTCCCAACCGTTTATACATGCAAAAGCAAATGTAAAATGCATATCACCA
>NC_090740.1:69058929-69061429 GCF_036898095.1 Palaemon carinicauda | reverse complement strand
GACTACTTTTGACGCCATATTGCGACTACTTTTGATACCGAATTGTGTCTATTTTGACACCATATTGTGACTACTTTTGACGCCGTATTGGGACTACATTTGATAGCAAGTTGCAACTACTTTTGATATCACATTGCGACTATTTTGACATCATATTGTGACTACTTTTGACATCTTATTGTGACTACTTTTGACGCCATATTGTGACTACTTTTGACGCTATATTACGACTACTTTGCTATTTTCATTACCACTGGCAAGCAATAAATGTCTTCATGTTACTGCTTTTACAGCAACTGCCACTTATTTAGGATGGTAAATTAACAGCAAAGGATGACCAAAATGGTAGTCAAAGAACTATTACTAACTCTAATAGGAAAACAGCGACTTTCCTGAATATCGTTGCTACTATTACTCTATATATATATATATATATATATACAGTATATATATATATATATATATATATATATATATATATATATATATATATATATATATATATATATATATATACAGTATATGTATATATAAATAAATAACTTGACCCATATACTGTATATATATATATATATACATATATATATATATATATATATATATATATATATATATATATATATATATATATATATATATATATATATATATATACCTTTGCAACCGGTAGTATCCTGTTGCAAAAAGCATTCCTTCGTATCTAATTTATCTAGAATTTCTATTTACTTTCATATATAATGATTATGATAACCTTATTCAGAATCGCTTTATATCGAAGTAGAATAATATTTTCATTTATTTTTTCATAACTACGCAAACTTCGTTGGTTTTTGTGTCGGGAAAAACGCAAGAAACAAACTATAATTCCGAACTGAAGGTTGAGTTGTAAGACAGTGGACTTCAGAATGAAGGAAAATTTATAAATAGACATTTACTTACACACACCAAAAAAAAAAAAAAAAAAAAAAAAATCCATGGATTTTCTAATGCTTACAAAGATTAATTCAACAAACTTTAATTTCGAACAAGGGAACTGAATCTTAAGGTAGTGGCCTTCAGAAAAAGAGAAAAACTGACGTGAAGATGGGAAACAGAAAATCCATGATTTTTCTGATGATTGTGCTGAGGCTAATTTGTCATGGGGAAGGATTGGCAATATCAGAATCATGTCTTTGGCCTTTATATTATACATTTCATTATGAAATTATTAGTAAAGATTGTTCCTTCTATCAAGCTCTGATAAAAAAAAAAAAAAAATGCGACGACAAAAAGATGAAAATATATTTTTAATGAAAAAGTTTTTATGAAAATTATTCGAGTTTCTTTAAGGCCGAAGTCCTTAAATATCATGTAATTATTATCATCATCGACGTTTCCATTATTGCCATTTATACAAATGATAATAATTATATCCCATTGTAAATCATTATCAGAGTTATAGTGACATATACAGAAAGTGTATAGGTTGCAAGTCACTGTATGCAGTTCATTCCAACAGTCATGCCTCAATAATAAGGCTCAATATAATATTATACAGTATTTTAGA
This sequence comes from Palaemon carinicauda, assembly GCF_036898095.1. Taxonomy (NCBI): domain Eukaryota; kingdom Metazoa; phylum Arthropoda; class Malacostraca; order Decapoda; family Palaemonidae; genus Palaemon; species Palaemon carinicauda. The sequence goes on along the minus strand of NC_090740.1, from coordinate 69,059,883 downwards.
AGTTTTATTCCAGCTGCGATCAGATTGTGGAATGATTTTCCTAATTGGACAGTTCAATCGGTGGAGCTTCAGAAGTTAAAACTTTCAGACTTAAGTCTCTCTTTATAGTTTATATGAAAAAGATCTACTTTAACGATGTCACTGATCAAAAGAAATTTTACTTCTCACTGGGCTATTTTTCTTTGTTGAGCCCTTGCTCTTATAGCAACCTGCTTTTCCAACTAGGTTTACAGCTCAGCTAATAATAATAATAATGATAATAATAATGATAATAGTAATTAGTTGACATGCACAGATCATATATGTTTGCAAGCTACTGTATCATTTGGTATTTCATTATGAAGTCTTAAGAGCCAACGATCTTCCCTGAACAATTATAGAGGATTAATTGTTCAGGGTAAGATCGTTGGCTGGACCTGTTATTTTTTTTTCTTTTTTTTTTTTTAATCATTGTGGCGGGAGATTATGTAAGCATGCTGGGCCTAAGACCTAATGAGAGACAGATCCACGACGCTACTTACGAAAGGGAGTAGGGATTTAATTGAAGAATATTATTATGAAAAAAGGGAGCTTAACCTTGAAGAAGAAGAAGAAGAAGAAGAAGAAGAAGAAGAAGAAGAAGGAAATGCCTAATTGAAATAGGATGTCATCACATTGCCTCGTTTAATTTCATATGTTTTTCATATCAAGGAAGGATAAAAGTAAAAGATCTTTCTTATGAGTGTTCTTTTAGTTTATTCGCTATTGTTAACAGATATTCCCGTTTGAGAAAAAATGAACAAACACAATTCTTAAATTATTTCTTTACTGCAGGCACACACAAACATATATGTGCATTTCTGGTACATGTTCAAACACTTAAAATGTAGCCTACTATCTAAATTGGCATATGTATTGTACGTGCATATTGACGTAGTTTACGGAAATATAAAAACAATGCAGACATACATAAAC
>NC_090740.1:69041429-69056429 GCF_036898095.1 Palaemon carinicauda | reverse complement strand
CTATGCATGATCTCAATAAAATGTTCCATCCAACGTTGCCTTTCTTTATTTTTTGTTATAATAGATCTATCTCTCTTTTTGATTGGTATATGCTCTACCTTGTAATTTTCACTACTTCCTCGAAAACATTCAACAATCAATTTCTGTCTTTGTCTCCTTTTTATAGTATCCCAAGTATCATTTGATATCCATCGTTTTCTCCTTGTAACTATATGTCCCAAAACTTCCCTATCAACTGTCTGATATATGTTTTTAATATCACACCATTCTACGTTAATTGTCTGCTCTTCTTCTCCTAAAGTCTCTAAGACTGCAAATGGATTCCTACATTCAATTGCAAAGGTTTCTCTTGGCTCATGTTCTAGAAGCTTAGTTGTATCAAACCTTGGTATCCTTTCTACATTTCTGTTGGGTGCTTTCAGTTTTAATTTCAATGTGGCAATGAGGCGCTGGTGATCACTACTAATATCTGCACCTCTATAGCTTCTTACATTTCTCAGAGTCCTCCTTATCTCTTTATTAATGGCTCTGTGATCTATTTGATTTTTGTAATTGCCACATGGAGAAGTCCAAGTATAATTGTGGATGTCCTTGTGCTGGAACAGAGTATCTCCAATAATAAGATTGTTTGCTGAACAAAAACTTATAAAATGGGCTCCGTTTTCATTTGCAACTTTGCTAAGTCCCTTAGCACCCATTACATTCTCTATGTCTTGATAAATCTTTCCAACTTTAGCATTGAAGTCACCAATCACAATTTTCATATATCTTTCTGGGATCTCATCTATTACAGCCTGCGATTCTTCATAGTGTTCATCTTTCCTTTCTTCAGGGGAACCATTTGTTGGGGCATAACGTACTAAAATGCTCATATTTCACTGCTTTGATTTAAACTTTGCAAGTAACAATATGCTATTTACAGCTTTCCACTCAATTAATGCCTTTTCTGCTCTCGGTGTCATCATTATTTCTACCCCTTCTCTTCCAATTCCACCGGTTCTTCCTGAATATATATATATATATATATATATATATATATATATATATATATATATATATATATATATATATATATTGCCGTGGTCTAAGATATCCTTCCAATCCCCTTACAACGTGTTTAACTTAGGGTCAAGATATCCAAATTATACAAAGCAAATCTACTCTCCACTTGCTGTAAATTCCCAATATGATTCATTGTTCTAACATTCCATTTACCAATTTTCTATTTTTCTTTAGTATTTATAAACCGAGAGATTCTTAGCACCCCGCTACGCCCTTCTGTCATTTTCGCTTTCCATAGACTGACTAAATCTATAGAGGATTCATTGGCTAGATTCATCAAAAGATAGCCAGATGACCCCTGCCGGTCCAGACTAATTCTAGTAAGATCAACCGCCAGGCATCAAGGGTATAAACCGAAGAGACAGCTTATCTATCAGTTTAAACCCAATCCGTCACCCTGGTGCTGCTATTATTATTATTATCGTTATTATTATTATTATTATTATTATTATTATTATTATTATTATTATTATTATTATTACAAGCTAAGCTTTCACCCTAATTGGAAAAGCAAGTTGCTATAAGCCCAAGGGCTCCAACAGGGAAAAATAGCCCAGTGAGGAAAGGAAAAAAGGGAATAAAATAAAAAACTACAAGAGAAGTAATAAACAATCATAATAAGATATACTAAGAACTGGAACAAAATTGAATTAGATTTTTTATTTATAAACTATAAAAAGTTAAAAAAAAATATGCAAGAGAGATAAGATAGAACAGCGTGCTCGAGTGTACCCTCCAGCAAGAGAATTCGTTTTCAAGACATCGGAAGATCATGGTAGAGAGGCTATGGCACTACCCAAGACTATAGAACAAATGTTTGATTTTGGAGTGTCCTTTTCCTAGAAGAGCTGCTTACCAAGCTAAAGAGTCTCTTTTACCCTTACTAAGAGGAAAGTAGCTACTGTACAATTACATTGCAGTAGTTAACCTCTGGAGCGAAGAATTGTTTGGTAATCTTAGTGTTGTTAGGTGTATGAGGACAGAGATGAATGTGGAAAGAATAGGCCAGGCTGTTCGTGTATATGTAGGCAAAGACAAAATGAGCCGTAACCAGAAAGAGAGAATCCAATGTAGTACTGTCTGGCCAGTCAAAGGATCCAATAAGACTCTAGCGGAAATACCTTTATGGGTGGCTGGTGCCCTGGCTAACTTATATATATATAAATATATATGTATATATATGTATATATATATATATGTATATATATATTCATATATATATATATATATATACACACACACACACATATATATATATATATATATATATATATATATATATATATATGTGTGTGTGTGTGTGTATGTGTGTGTGTGAGTTGGATGTGGGTGTGCTTTCGTATACACGAATATATCAGTTAGTGCACAGCGGTAGCAATCTTTTAAAAAGAATTGAGTCGGAGAACAAGGAAGTGAAATTGTAGCTGAACAAAATCTAGGACGGAATTCATCAGCCGGTGTTAGCTAGCGTGAACCTGTCACACAATAACAAACGCGAGCTTTAGACGAAGCACATCTGTTTTTGCCTATTTCCTTTTCCAAACAACTTTTGTTTTCCCAGATAAGGAACGAGATAGACTGTTAGGTCAACGAATGGCAATGTATTGCGTGTAGATCCATTTCCATGTTGGATTAACAAGCGATTATTGGTGATTCGCCAGATGGGTAGAATAATGTCTCTTTATTGTTAGCGTTAACAATGAAATTATATATCAACGGTTTCTTTCTTTATGAAATTGAATAGTACATCCTCGTTTAAGTAACAAATTAATACTGTAGACGTGAAAATGAATCATGGCTAGATATAACGATGATAGACCATATATGCATCCAATGATGATTTTTCTATAGTCTATGCTTTTTTTCTAAAACCTTTTGATTCTAAGAATTTCCTTTAAAAAATCCCAGGTGACGCAATCGAGTTGCGAGATAGGCCTTCTGCTTTAAACAATATGACTCGGCCATGGCGGATAATAGATAGGGAAGGGAAAGTGTTAGACTTGTTTGAAAGCCGTGATGAGATGTCCAAATGCCTATCTTTTTCTTTCACCGTTCAATCGATTCCTCCAATAAAACTTGCGTTGGCAAATGCATCAAGAAATATTAATCAATGAATAAAATGGACGTTTTTAGTTCGTTTATTTGCATAATAATCTGACCAGACCTTTCATGAATGTAACATTTATAAATCTTCAAAAACATCCATGAGTGAAATATCTATAATTATGGAAAACTCCCATGAATCATATAGTCATAAATCTGGAAAATTTCCATGAAGGAAATAATTGTAAATCTGCAAAACATTCATGAATCATATATTCATAAACATGTCCAAATTTCCATGAATCCGATATTTATAAATATTTTTTTAATCAAACACCTGGTATATCAAGATTGGAAAATATTTCATTGAATGTATACAAAACCAGTAATAGAATTTTGAAGAAAGTATTATTATTATTATTATTATTATTATTATTATTATTATTATTATTATTATTATTATTATTATTAGCTGAGCTGTAAACCTATATGTGTGTATATATGTATATGCTGTATATATACACACGCACATATACTTATATATATATATATATATATATATATATATATATATATATATATATATATATATATATATATATATGCATATATATATACACGCACCTATACTTATATATATAAATATATATATATATATATATATATATATATATTTTATATATATATATATATATATATATATATATATATATATATATATATAAATATACATATATATATGTACATATATATATACATATATATATATATATATATATATATATATATATATATACATATGTATGTATATATATATATGTTCATATATATGGGAAAGGCATTTAGTAAAGCCTTTTAGAAATATCAATTTTCTCATTTTCTGCTTCTTTTAAGAACAATTCATAGTTATTGTTATTGTTACTGTTTTTATTTTGAATTGTTGTAATGACTAGTTGTTGTTATAAGGGATTGAAAAATTATTAATTTATTTCATTTGAGGCAGATAAGAAATGAACTATATGATAGAACAAGGCAACATTGATTTGATATTAAGAAACTTTTTTTTAATATATTGTTAATAAAATCATTATTGAATTATTATAAATATATTATGAAAATGAGTTAGTATGAATACTATTAATCCAAATTTACAAGTAATCAATCCCATTTTGCAGAAGATGTTCAAGTAAGTATAAGAGAGAGAGAGAGAGAGAGAGAGAGAGAGAGAGAGAGAGAGAGAGAGAGAGAGAGAGAGAGAGAGTATATACATACATATATACATACATACATATATATATATATATATACTGTATATATATATATATATATATATATATATATATATATATATATATATATATATAATGTATACATATGCATATATAGACTATATATATATATATATATATATATATATATATATATATATATATACTGTATATATATATATATATATATATATATATATAAAACATAATATAATATAATAAATATAATATAATATAATACAATATTACACATCAGGTTACTGGTCCCATGGAGCATAAGAGATAAAAGGGAAAGTATGATAAGCTGTACTGAGCCTAATATAAAACATTATCAAAAGGTTAAATTAAGCCAGCTGAGGACAGCAGCCCATTAGAAAATAGAAAGTGAAGCTACCACGGAAACAAAAGAGGTCAGATGAATCCTTGGGAATAACCGGTTCAGGAAATGGTAAAGATCACCGAGAACTGACAACTGACAACTGACATTAAGTGCTCGTTTGATAACTGAAGAATCTGAAGTCAGCAGAGATGATTGATTTGATAGGTAACCAGCAATTTCAAAATTCTTATATAACATCGCCTGGACTTCTTGCATGTTCTCAGAGGACTCTGAGCGTTTGGTGAGGCCGACTTAATTTCGGAGATAACATAGGGATAATTAAAAATGTAGACCATCTCATTATGGATTTTAAAGAAAGTGCGATTTTCTACTTTTTTGAAGATCCTAAAAAAAGGAATAAGTATTCGTATTTCCTTTGATTATTTTTAAGTTTATAAAATAAATAAAAAAAATATGTGTTTGGATATTCTGGAGATTTAATTCATCTAAGATCATCTGAAAAACTGGTGGAATAACTTTGCTAAAAAACGAATTGTTCTAAAAAAGAATAAATCTCACTATTGAGTGATGTTTAGTCAGACGGAAGCAATAAATCTATAAATCTTAAATCATGAACACAAAAGTTTAATAAGATACTACGTAAACCAATAAAGAATTTTCTTCATTTGTGGTAGTTTCTGATTATGTTTGTCTTCGAGCAGTTATTATCAATATCCTTTTTAGTTTTTTTGGTTTTGTTTCGGTGGCTTCTTTGTTCCCTCAGTTGTTGGAAAGTAGTTGGTTGTCTTAAGTGGTTTCATTCTACTTAATCGTCTATTAAGAGATTCTTTTGAATAAATCTCGTAAAAAAAAATAATGGAAAAATTATACGGGTTGGAATGAGGAAAGTAAAACATATATTTGACTTAAAAAAAAAAAAGAAACTTACTCACAGACATGAAATTTCTGATTGCCTTTCAAGAGTTAAAATCCTTACAGATTTTCCCAATAACCACAAAAATTTTATTTGGATCCACATGTGAAATTATTCTTATCAAGAGCTCAAAAGATTAAAATCTCCACAATAATATCTTTTTTTACTTTTGCCTTCACGAAAATTATATTCAAACGAGTCTTCACTGAAAAGCAAAAATTCCGAAATGGCGTAATAAACAAACTTTCACAATAAAAATCTTTGATGAAATTTGAGAGAGAGAGAGAGAGAGAGAGAGAGAGAGAGAGAGAGAGAGAGAGAGAGAGAGAGAGAGAGAGAGAGAGAGAGAGAGAGAGATGATCTTACGGGCTGAAGTTTCAGGTACGGGTGGACCGTCAGTGACATGTGCGTAGAGTTCCTGCCGGCGGAGGAAGGCGTCCTCAACATAAGCGTCCTCCTGACGTCGGTCAAACGAGCTGCTTCTGTTGGAGGATAGCGAAGGACTCCTAGGGCGGGACGAACAGGACTGCATAGGAAAGAATAAAAGACTTTGAGGACTTTCACAAGGATTTAATTCAAATACTACTATCATTTGAGTATATTTCAGTAGAGAAAAAAAAAGAAAAGAAAAATGTTGCTTACCAAGATGTGATTATTTTCTAAATGATAACTATATAATTTGAATTAGCTTTTAAAAATGCCACAAAGATACTATACTACCAATGGCATTCACCTTCTAGAGATAGCAAAAAAAAGAAATATATATATATATATATATATATATATATATATATATATATATATATATATATATATATATATATAACGGGCACTTGGTAGATCGTACGACTTTGCCTATATATGGTAGTATATCATAAGTTAGGCAATTAAGTTATGCACATTTTGGCACAAGTTGCAGGCAAATCGGATAGAAATTGACCACGATACAGCAAAAAGACGTTATTGACCTTTTCGTTGCCTTGACCTTGGCTTTTGGCCCAGTCACTCCCAAATCAAATCATTATGTCATTGGAACATGACCAATCATCCCAAACAATTTCGTGAGAATCAGTGAATTAGTTTTTAAGTTATTCGAATCACAAATAAAGAGACAAACAAATATGAATAAATGAATACACGCCTATCAAAACATGACCTTCTGGCGAAGGTAAAAATTATATTAAGCTTTGCATCTGTCTGACAAGTTCTTGCTGAACTTCTTACATAAAAAAGAATATTGCATAGATATCAAACTGGTTCTTGCATTTAGAACTCTCACGAAAAGATGATACTGCAAATGATATATTGGCAAATACTAAAGTGCATATGATAATGTTAGCATTAAGCGACATACTGCTAGATATGGTTATCTTTTAAAAGCAATATAGTATATTACTCAAAATCTGGTATTTAGGAGAGAGGGAAAAATATGTTATGCAAGCAATAACAATTCATAAACAGGCAATATATTTTCTATATTGCTTTATAATAATAAAATTATGCTCTAAAATAAATGATATTATTATATTTCAACATAAAAGAAATAGCACTGCTGACAATCTGAAAACAGTATTTTACCGAAATTTCAATGATTGTGAACGGAGCTGGTTGGCTGCCATAGCTCCTTCATCATTTGATTTGTTTGCATCTACTTCTGCGGCGCACGTGTTTGACTTCTCTCCAACTTGGTTTTTTTTTTTTTTTTTTTTTTTTTTTTTTTTTTTTTTTTTTTTAGCTTAATGGCTATAATTAAGACTCGAGACGATGTCGAGCAGTGATAAGGCGTATGCCGATGATCCACAACCCACCACATCGATATAGTAGCCTAAACAGTGTTTTTTTTTTTTTTTTTTTTTTTTTTTTTTTTTTTTTTTTTTTTTTATTGTTCTGGATTGAGAAAAACGGTAAGCTTCTAGCAGCTCTTCACTTCACGGCTGAACGTAAGTGTGACCACCCTGTTTGCATGCCATCCTATTATTATTATTATTATTATTATTATTATTATTATTATTATTATTATTACTTAGTACGTTTGTCATTAATCTTGTGATCAATCCTGCCATCAGTCATGTGCCAAGTGATTAGTCATACCATCAATCATATTCTTGGTCATTGTAGGGGCATTAAATGTTCATATAAACCTAACCTGATACAAATTATAAGGGGATGACTGCCTTACTTAGTAGTTTGTCATCAATCTTTCGATCAATCATATCATCACTCATGTGCTTGGTCATTCTATGGGAGTCAATCATTTATATTAATCTATCCTGATGCAAATTATAACGGACTGATTGCCTTACTTAGTACTTTTGTCATCAATCTTGCCATTAGTCATGTGCCATGTGAATAATAACACCGTTTACTTTTAGAAGGAAAGAGTAAAAATTATTATCAATAAGTGATATTCCTCGAGCCATGGAAAATGCATAATTTGGCAGACTACATAACACAACAAATATAAGTTTTTCTCAAAATAGTTTATCATTAAAACAACATATTCATACTGTTTCCATAACCTTATTTAGAGGGATTTGATAAATGACATACAAGAATGATTCAATAACATGGTACACCAAGAGAGTTTTGATAACATAGCATAACAAAAGAGAATTGATAACATAGCATAACAAGAGAGAGTTGATACCATGGTATGATAAAGCTTAACAAATCACAGAACTCCATAAATACTCAGCTTTAGGTAACTTTACTGAATCGTATACTTCAAATGACATAATGCAATAACATAATATAACATAACAAGCAAGTAAAGTAAATTATAACGAAATATATCGTAGATGAGCTTGAAAACATTAAATATAGCATACACATTACTTCGTAGAAATTTTATAGAATTGCTCATAACTTCTACTTAATAGTCTTTAATAACACAGCGTCTTGATTAGAAAATCACTGAAACCATGAACTAACATCAATGTAAAGTATTAATTCAGGCATAATAACATAACATAACATAAAATAATAACATAACATAAGAAGACATACTTTTTACCTTGTAGAGTTCCTGCGCTGAGGCGTACTCTGCATCTCTTCTTTGCGCAGCTGAAGTTTCTCCTTTAACCACAGAGCGCCTGCACATTATGAAGGTCATTCATTAGGCAATTCAAATGAGGTCTTATTTAAATAGATAAATCTCTATCTTATCGAAGCTTTTGATAGATATTGCAAGGCCAGAAGTTAATCCTGATGTTAAGAACATCTTCCAATCGGTTGTTTTGGTAATGGAAAGATGTTCCAGACAAAATGGAATAATAATCTTATCAGTGTGGTGCAGTGGCAAGGGGTAATAATGAGGTCTGGAAGCAATACAGTACATAACGTACTGTATAAACAGACAAACACATACTCAGTTAATTCTGATAGCCAGGCCTTCTCCATCATGAGGCTCAATACTACACAGTATTCTAGTTGTTTTATTCCAACTGTCACCAAGTTGTGGAATGATCTTCCTAATCGGGTACTTGAATCAGTAGAACTTCAAAAGTTCAAAGTTGGAGCATATGTTTTTATTTTGACCAGGCTGACATGAGTCATTTTATAGTTTATATATGACATATCTGTTTATGACGTTGTTAATAGTTTATATAGGACATATCTGTTTTGACGCTGTTACTTTTTTTAGAATGATATATTGTTAATTTATTCTCATCATTTATTTATTTCCTTATTTCCTTTCCTCACTGGGCTATTTTTCTCTGTTGGAGCCCTTGGGCTTATAGCATCTTGCTTTTCCAACTAGGGTTGTAGCTTGGCTAGTAATAATAATAATAATAATAATAATAATAATAATAATCTCCGATGGAGAATAAACTACAGGTTGATTAAAATATTGATCTCTGGACACCGTCGTTCAGTTAGCGAAGTTGGTATATTAGAAATGAATATTCATTATTCTGATCATCATTTGATATCAAGTATACAGGGCTTATACCATCCGCTACTTATTACAATATATGCAGTTGAAAATAACAGTAGAATTTAGGAATTTAGTTTCATTCTGGCTTTTATTGAATTTAGAAAAGATCTTCCTGTCTTTGTTCTTGGATCAGTAGCACTTAAAAATAAAGATTTATTACACATAATTTTTCTGTAGAGCAGGTTGATATGTCTCGTTTCATAGTTTATCATCTTACTTTTATATATATTTTCATCGCTAACCGTTTTACTATTTCCATAAGTTCTTTTATTATTATTATTATTATTATTATTATTATTATTATTATTATTATTATTATTATTATTATTATTATTATTATTATTATTATTATTATCATTATTATTAGCTAAGCTAAAACCCTAGTTGGAAAAGCATGATGCCATAAGGCCGATGGTTCCAACAGGGAAAAATATCCCGGTAAAGAAAGGAAACAAGGAAATAAATAAACTGAAAGAGAAGTAATAACAATCAAAATAAAACATTTTAAAATGATTAACAACATTAAATTAGATCTATAATATATAAACTCTAAAATCTTCATAAAAACAAGAGGAAGAGAAACAAGATAGAAAGAGCGTGCCCGAGTGTACCCTCAAGCAAAAGAACTCTAACCAAAGACAGTGGAAAACTATGATACAGAGGCTATGGTGCTACCCTAGACTAGAGAACATTGGTTTGATTTTTGTGTATCCTTCTCCTAGAAGAGCTTACCCTAGCTAAAGAGGAAAGTAGCCACTGAACAATTACATTGCAGTAGTTAACCCCTTGAGTGAAGAAGTACTGTTTGGTAATCTGAGTGTTGTCAGGTGTATGAGGACAGAGGAGAATGTAAAAAGAATAGGCCAGACCATTCGGTGTATGTGTGGGCAAAGAAAAAATGAGCCGTATCCAGGGATAGGGATCCAATGTAGTACTGCCTGGCTAGTCAAAGGATCCAATAACTCTCTAGCGGTAGTATCACAACGGGTTGCTCGTGCTTTACTTTTTAGTTTATATATACAATATATATATATATATGTATATATATATATATATATATATATATATATATATATACAGACACAAACACACATATATATATATCAATATATATATATATATATATATATATATATATATGTATATACATATATGGCGGCCTGTCTACATACATACTCACACAAATACACACACACATCTATATATATATATATATATATATATATATATATATATATATATATATATAGATGTGTGTGTGTCTGTGTGTGTGTGCGCGCGTGTGTGTGAGTGAGTGTATATATATATATATATATATATATATATATATATATATTATATATATATGTATATATATATATATATATATATATATATAGAGAGAGAGAGAGAGAGAGAGAGAGAGAGAGAGAGAATAGCAGGATTGTTTATCAATCTAAATAAGTATAAACTGAAGATCATTCAAATGTATGTACTACCAACAACATCTCATACAGAGGAAGAAATAAAAACCATTTTTATGAAGATCTGGAGATATCTTGAAAAAAAAGAAAACATAAAACTCAATTTACATTTGTTTTGGGTGATTTCAATGCTAAAGTAGGTCAAAAGAAGATAAGAGAATCCGTAGTAAGTAAACTTGGAGTAGGCACAAGCAATGACAGAGGAGAGAAAGAAACAATTTGAAGATAATGAATTCCCTCTTATAAAAAGGAACATAGAAAATGAATATGGAGAAACCCAAATGGAGAAATGAAAAATGAAATTTATATCATTTTCAGTGAAAAAAAAAGTTAATTTAGTTAAAGACGTAACAGTGTTATACAAATTTAAGCCAAGCGACCATGGAATGGTGAGAGGCAAAATTTATTTACATCTAAGGAAAGAAAGAGAAAAACTAATTTTAAGAAAGAAAATAAACACTTATGTAATAAGAAAATTTTTCTATGAGATTAGTTTAGCAATACAAAATAAGTAGTCCGAGCTATACGATGAAATGGAAGCAAGTAAAGAAAAAAATAAACAGTAATTTAACAATATTTGTATTAGAATCAACGGAAGAAATGGGTGCGAAAAGTTCTTGAGCAAAACCAAGGAGAATTATCCGAAAAGACCACAAACCTAATAAAGAAAAGATTTGAAATGAAGATGTAATCTAAGAAATATGAAATAGAATTAGCAGAACTATCCAAAACAATAAATAAGCTAAAAACCCAAGATATTCGTGAACACAATCAGTCCAAAATTGAGGAAACACCAAAGGAAGAAAGAAGCATCAAGTTAATGAAAAGAAGACTTGGAACCGGGCGCCAACAGATGTTTGCTGTAAAGATGAAAATAGAAATATTATTACGAATAGACATGGAGTGATGAAAATGCAGAGGATTTCTATACAATGTTATACAATATTGATATATAACTTTGCCAAGAGAAATAATGAACCACCAGAGCCGGCACCAAACGTATCAATAGGAAAAGTTAAATACAAAGCATTAAAAGGCATGAAAAGAGGTAAAGCAGCAGGGAAAGGTGGCCTAACAACTGATTTGTTAATAGATGGAGGAGATTTCATGGTGATAAAAGGCGCTGAACTTTAAAGCAAATGTCTGCAGGAATGATCTATACCTACAGCTTAGAAAAATTTATCATTATACTAATCCATAAAAAAGGAGACACAAAAAACGTGAAAAATTACTGCCCAATATGTTTAATCTCCGTTATATAAAGTAGTTACCAAATTATATTAGGTCGAATAAAAAGGCAGATACAAACCCCTATGTATGGCATTTATAGGCTGAGAAAGCTTTGGATTCTGTCAAAACTTCAGTAGTAATGAAAGCTCTTCAAAAACAAGGAATAGAATAATCTTATGTTAGTACACTTGAAGATATCTATACAGGAAGCACACCAATCATAAAACTACATAAAGATAGTAAAAAAAAATCCTATTGAGAGAGGAGTTAGACAGGGAGACCCCATCTCTCCTAAATTATTAACAGCATGTCTACAAGAAGTTCTAAAAAAATAGATTGGAAAAATGTAGAAAGAAATAATGATATGGAATGCCTAAACAAATGAAAGTTTGCTGTTGACATGAGAAAGCAGAAATGTAGGACTGGAAAAGAATATGAGTAAATTTAAGATAAAGTTCAAAGAAAATGCAGAGACAACAAATAAAAATTATGATCGAACCTCTAGAGATCGTTAATGAATATACGTACTTAAAACAGACCAGAGTCATATCTATATTGACTCTGGGACAGACAGTCACCATTTTCCCAGGAAAGGGACCGAAATTAAAAGAAGGAAAAGAATCGAATGGAGAGCTTTGGTAGACAAAATGAGATTAGGAAAATTAAAATGCCACTTTCCCTTAAAAGAAAAGTATTTAATCAGATACTCCTACCTGTATTATTATTATTATTATTATTATTATTATTATTATTATTATTATTATTATTATTATTATTTGTTAAGCTACAACCCTAGTTGGAAAAGCAGAATACTATAAGCCCAGGGGCCCCAACAGATAAAATAGCATAGTAAGGAAAGGAAACAAGGAAAAATAAAGTATTTCAAGAACAGTAACAGCATTAAAATAAATATGTCTTAAATAAACTATAAAAACTTTAACGAAACAAGAGGAAGAGAAATAGAAATGAGATAGAATAGTGTGCCCGGGTGTACCCTCAAGCAAGAGAACTCTAACCCAAGACAGTGGAAGACCATGGTGCAGAGGCTATGGCACTACCAAAGATGAGAGAACAAAAGTTTGATTTTGGAGTTTCCTCCTAGAAGAGCTGCTTACCATAGCTAAAGAGTCTCTGATACCCTTACCAAGAGGAAAGAAGCCACTGAACAATTACAGTGCAGTAGTTAACCCGTTGAACGAAGAAGAATTGTTTGGTAATTTCGGTGTTGTCTGGTGTATGAGGAAAGAGGAGAATCTGTAAAGAATATGCCAGACTATTCGGTGTATGTGTAGGCAAAGGGAGAAGGATTCAATGTAGTACTGTCTGGCCAGTCAAAAGACACCATAACTCTCTACTGGTAGTATCTCAACGGGAGGCTGATGCACATGGCTCACTCGTGGCCATCAATCACATGTAGATGTTGGGTTTGTAATGGAAGTATTCACACAGACAGTGATTGATTTTGAAGGAATAAGTAATTATTTCAACAAATGTTCTAGAAATAAAGGAAAACGTTATAAATGTACAAAAACTTTGAAGGAAAATCCGTGAGTATTGAAGCACAAGAGGCAATAAGGATGTGGTCTCTATCTGAGGCATCTGGTTTCCATTATGTGACGATATTACTGACGGGGTCGAGTGCTTATGAAGCTATTTGTGCTATGAACAATGAAGATGGCTCTTATAGAAATATAAAAGTGGAGAAGGAAGAGTGCATAAATCATGCTGAGAAAAGGAAGGGATAACGATTAATGAAAAAAAGACGTGTGAAAGAACTCGAACCAAGACTGGAAAAGATAAAAAAGCAAAAAAAAAAAAAAAAGAAAAAACTTTCTTTCAAGAAAAAACATGCCAACACAAAAGCTTATATAATATATTCAGTATTTTTATGAAAAGCATAACGAAATAACACAAATACAACAGTTGAAAGCATGAGAAAAACAATTCGGGTTATGCATTTTCACTTGATTTCACTGATGAAAATCCTAGTCATAACTTCTGCCCTGTTGACATGGATGTCTGGTGCATTTTTAATAAAGCCAAAGCTTGTGGAGAAAATAAACCATCTCATGAAGAAAGAAAACAATCTGTCAAAAATACCTTGCGTGTCCACATACATCATGTATTGGCCGACATGTCCTCTACGGATCTACTACAAAGATGCTTACCAGGGTGGACACAGAATCCAAATGAGTCAATACATAGTCAAACTTGGAAGAAATGTCTTAAAAATGTCCAAAAATAAAGTTTATTTTTTTTTTATTTTATTACATCGCGTCATATTTAAAGGTTAAAGGTGTCTGGTTTCGTTCCATTAGAATAGATACTCACCAGAACGTCAGCCAGGCAAGACCAATCCCAACAGTGGTGCCCAACCACAGCAGGGGTCTCCCCAGTAAACTTCTAACTCACGGTCCAGGGCGGAGATCAATCTGCTACTATGTGAATGCTGTTACCACTGTACTAGACAGAAACAACCAAACTTGAATACAATTTTGGATATGAAAGAAGCAATCTTGTCACAGCAATGTTTGGCATGAGTACTGATATTCGTAAATGCTTATCACCTCTTGATAAGAATTTCATATCCAAAAATGGAAATATTATATGGTCTAAAAACATGCCACCAGGAAGGACTTGTACAAGAAATACCATTGTGTCTTGGGTTTAGGATATATATATATATATATATATATATATATATATATATATATATATATATATATATATATATATATATATGA
>NC_090740.1:69031429-69038929 GCF_036898095.1 Palaemon carinicauda | reverse complement strand
CTCAAGAAAAAAGGTAGAGCAGTATTGTCTGGTGGTTAACCCATCTCAGGTGATACTCCTACTCCAGTGAGTTTAGGAATAACTTTTCCCATTAACTTTAAGTATCTTATATTTTTACATTTCATCCAAGGTATCTAGCGTATCAACTATTGCTAATAGAACCTTACAAATCGCTAGTAACTCTCTATTGACAGAATATGACTTTCCTGTCTAATTGCTGATTCCAGGTAAATTGCTCGAAATCAATTGCTCAAAAAATTATTTCTCGAACCATCAATTCCTCGAAAGACAGATTTCTCGAAAGTCCAGCGACATTTATCCTCGCGTTTCTTTCTTGAAAGATGTGATTCCATTTATGAGGTTCATAATCCCAATTCTTACAATTAAGTTACTCCCAGACATCTTCCAACCATGCAGCCACATATGCAATTTATTTTGCAGATCGTCAGATTCCTAAATGTTTTGTTGAAGTTCCTTAATACTGAGTTCGTACTACAAAGAGGACAAGTGTAGTGTAGTGTTATTGAGCATTATGGATTAGGAATGAAAAGTTAAATTGGTTACAATACTACCTGGAAACATCTTATACTAAATACTCCAAAATAGAATCTTTGACACTCACCATATTAGGTCATCCTTGACGGGGTCTTTGGAGAAAACGCAAAATTTGTTTTTGGAGAAGTGTGGCATCCGACGTTTGGTCTTCGAGTGCCTGTCCCATTTGAGCTTGTCCAGATACGCCTCCAAGTCAAATCTGGATCCCTTCATTTTCCTCTTTGGTCTTTCCTTTGGTCTGCTGCCTGTTAGTTTGCTCTTTGGGCTGTAAAGGAATTTTAAGAAAAACGTTAATAAAGCTAGATAAGGTCATAACCTTGTTGGGAGCAACTGTGACCTGAAGTTTTACTGGATGGTAAATTGTGTTATTTTCAAGAATATTACCTTTTTTTCTGTGTGAGATTTCTTATGTTTTGTGTATATTGAAAATATTATATTATGTAAAATGCCCAAAGTGATCAATTCTTCATCAATGAATAAAATACTTAGTTTAATATGATTTATTTATAATCGTTATTCATGTCTGTGAATCATTTATGTTTGTTTTCAACTTACCAATTTCTCGCAAGTTGGCTGAAGCATAAATGCATAATGTTTCGTACCTTTGTTTGTTGGCAGTGTTCATTGTGAGGCGGAGAAGTGTTCAAGTGCCCTGAGATTTAATCCTCAGAATCAAATCTTTATTTTCTGTGGATGACAAAAAAATAAATATCTCAAGCATGTTTTATCTTTGTGTTTTTTTAAGTAAAAACCACGAGGTTTTGATGGATCGTTGTCTCTTGTATGTGTAATGGCTTCTTTTGACAATTTGAAAATGTCTTCCCTCGACAATTTGAAACTGACCTCTTTTGACAATTTTAAGTTGACCTTTATGACGATTTGAAGCTGCTGACTTCTTTCGAAAATTTAATACTGACATATTTTGACAATTTGAAACAAACTTCTTTTGACAATTTGAAGCTGACTTCTTTTGACAATTTGAAACTGACTTCTTTTGACAATTTGAAGCTGACTTCTTTCGAAAATTTAATACTGACATATTTTGACAATTTGAAACAAACTTCTTTTGACAATTTGAAGCTGACTTCTTTTGACAATTTGAAACTGACTTCTTTTAACAATTTGAAACTGACTTCTTTTAACAATTTGAAACTGACTTCTTTCGTCAATTTGAAGCTGACTTCTTTTGACAATTTGAAGCTGACTTCTTTTAACAATTTGAAAATGTCTTCCGTCAACAATTTGAAACTGACCTCTTTTGACAATTTTAAGTTGACCTTTTTGACGGTTTGAAGCTGCTGACTTCTTTCGAAAATTTGATACCGACATATTTTGGCAATTTGAAACAAACTTTTTTTGACAATTTAAAGCTGACTTCTTTTGATGATTTGAAACTAACTTTTTTTGACAATTTGAAGCTGACTTCTCTTGACAAGTTACAGCTGATTTCCTTTTACAATGTAAAATCATAATGTGATATATCTAATGCTCTGGTTGGTCTTCTTCTGTCAAGCTAGTGACTATAATTGGCATACTGACCGTAAACAAACCTATATCTGAACATAATTCTATAACCTTCTGTGCAGAGACAATATGATAAGTTTACCAATAACTGGAGGGATGTGGTAATTTCAAATCATTATACAGGAAAGGAAAAACTATTGTATTGAAAACAGTTATGAAAGAAAGGGAGTTAAAAAGACCTATAAACTATGACTAACACAGTAAAGAGGCCAACGAAATAGAATTTCGTGAAATAAAACATAAAAGTGATAATGATGAATTGGTGATTGTAATGATGATGATTATGTTGAGGAAGATGATGATGACAAAGTTGATGATAATTAATCAAACCATTAGCGAATTAATATAAAGTTAAGGTACGTGAAATTCCGTTGAAAAACATTACATAAGATGGTTAATTTTCGAGTTACTACAAAATAAATGGTACAAAGTCTAAACAAAATCAGAAAATATTCACGAACAAACGGTTATTTTTTAATAGTAGATAACAAGCTTTATTCTTATTACCTTATTGACCAAGGAAGTTATTTAAAACGAAACAAGGGGTATTATCCCATATAGATGCTCGTTCACACAACATGTTTGACTCTTTACATGGCATAAAACACACACACATACGCACACATACACACATACACACAAAACTTGCACCAAAATCCTAGCGTTCAAGAGGAACCATAAGGTTTTCTGAAGATATTCACAAGAATTTAAACTGACTTCTCTCTCTCTCTCTCTCTCTCTCTCTCTCTCTCTCTCTCTCTCTCTCTCTCTCTCTCTCTCTCCCATACATATATTTCTTTTGAGACGAGAGAAAGAGTTAATCGAAAATAAAATTATTCTAGAGAAGGAAGAAAACATTACAGCATCTCTTGTGAGGGAAGAACCTAAAAATTTTGGAAAATAAATTAAACTTGATGAGGGTGAAACCTTCAGTATTTCATTAATAAATTATATCCAGTATAAGAAAAACCAGTTCAAGATTTAAATAAAATAAATTTCATAAATATATGGGAAAAACTTTACAGGTTATGTTGAACCAACAAAATGTGGTGCTGGAGAAGCTCATTTAGTTTCCAATAATATGTTATAATTGATAACACGGAAATATTTGATTAAAGAAAAATAAATTCCTTTCAATCATGAGCAATAAATGCTTAAGAAGCACTGGAATCAATAAAACTTTTACAACAGACTTCTTTTCATAATGGATATAGTTTAGGATTTACTGGAATTAATTCCATTCGATGCAGATATAATCGTTATCTGAATATTATAAAATCCTTGAAGTATTAACAGAACATTACAATCGATGTGAGGCAAACTTGACAACGTTCTAGAATTGATGTTGTCCCTTTTTTGGTAAACCTTATGATTTAGGGTTAAAAAGGCCTTTGGTAAACCTTGAGTTTTAGAGGAATAAATTTTCTTTGGTAAACCTTAAGATTTAGAGAACTACATTTCTTATGGTAAATTTGAAGATTTCGAGGAATACATTTCTTTTAGTAAACCTTAAGATCTAGAGGAATAAATATCTTTAGTAGATCAAAATTTAAAGGAATAAATTTCCTTTGGCAAAATTAAGGTTTAGAAAAATGCTTCAGGGATTTGGCAGAAGTTTGTTTTAAAAGTAGAGGTCAAATTAAGAGAGAGAGAGAGAGAGAGAGAGAGAGAGAGAGAGAGAGAGAGAGAGAGAGAGAGAGAGAGAGAGAGAGAGAGAGAGAGAGAGAGAGAGATTAAGAATTGCGTGCAAGAAACTATCTTGTTAATCTTCCCATAGAGGTCTACCGCCCGACAATTTCGTTGTCCGCCTTAGAAAGTTAACTGGGGATTAGGGTACCTTTTACACGGCACATTTCTTACAAAACTATGTAAATTACGATTTCCGTTCCTTTATACAGAGGAATGAAATAATGCCAGAATTTCCCTTTTCCCTCTCTGTTAATTCTCTTTACCGTGCAACAACTTCATCATGCTGTAATTACCATCACGCGACTAGAATATTGCAGAGAAAGTCTTTGCGGTGACCGTTTACTGAATGTTCGTTTAGTTGGAAAATATGATGATCTTGCGTTCATTAAAATGCCAAAAAAAGAAACGAGTTTTTCTCCCAAAGTCTGAATGCAGAACAGAACACATAAGAGTTCATATTTTCACTTTTAGAATATCCAGTAAAATATATTCAAATGCCTAAATTGCAACCTAAAAACTTTCGTTTAATCAAATACATTCCAAGGTTTAATTAATTATAAAAATCAATGATGTTTCTCATTTTACTGAAGCCATTTTTATTTACAAAATTACTTTTGCTGAGTATTTTTCTGGAGCACAAATCTCGAAGATGCAAAAGGCAATACATTTAACCATAATTTATCTCCCACTAATTCACGTGTGTCATATTTGAGTTAAGTTCCTGATCATAGCCAGAAATTATAGTTTTTTTTTTTTTTTTTTTCTTTAAAGACCTGTTTCGTATAAAATTTGTTTTAGCCAATGATATCTTGAAGGCAGAGTCATGCTAGAACTTAATATTCATTTACAACTGCAATATTTTCTAACTTTTCGTAAGAAAACTAACTTATCTGGGTTTGATTTAACTCATTTGAATAAAACATGAAATTTTGTTTATGAAAATATACGAGAATATTGCTAAAGCTTTCCTGACCATAACCTGAATCTCCCCTATGCAATAAAGACAAAGTGTATATATATATATATATATATATATATATATATATATATATATATATATATATATATATATATATATCATCTCCTCCTACGCCTATTGACGCAAAGCGCCTCGGTTAGATTTCGCCAGTCGTCTCTATCTTGAGGTTTAAATCAATACTCCTCCATTCATCATAGTCCTCAGCCATGTAGGCCTGGGTCTTCCAACTCTTCTACTGCCTTGCGGAGCCCACTTAAAAGTTTAGTGAACTAATCTCTATTGGGGAGTACGAAAAGCATGCCCAAACTATTTCCATCTAATCCGCAACATGATCTCATCCACATATGGCACTTGAGTAATCTCTCTTATAGTTTAATTTCTACTCCTGTCCTGCCATTTAACTCCCAATATTCTTCTGAGGGCTCTGTTCTCAAATCTACAAAATCAGTTGTATCTTGTTTCATTGTCATACCACGACTCGTGTCCATACAGTAACACCGATCTCAGCCACCCGTTGAGATACTACCGCTAGAGAGTTATGGGGTCTTTTGACTGGCCAGATAGTACTACATTGGATCCTTCTCTCTGGTTACGGTTCATTTTCCTTTTGCCTATACACTCACACACCGAATAGTCTGACCTATTCTTTACATATTCTCCTCTATCCTCATACACCTGACAACACTGAGATTACCAAACAATTCTTCTTACTGCACTGTAATTGTTCAGTGGCCACTTAACTCTCTGTAAGGGTAGAAGAGACTCTTTAGCTATGGTAAGTAGCTCTTCCAGGAGAAGGACACTCCAAAATCAAACCATTGTTCTCTAATCTTGGGTAGTGCCATAGCCTCTGTACCATGGTCTTCCACTGTCTTGGGTTAGAGTTCTCTTGCTTGAGGGCACACTCGGGCACACTGTTTTATCTTATATCTTATTCTTCTTCCTCTTGGTTTGTTAAAGTTTTTATAGTTTATAAAGTTATATTTATCTTAATGTTGTTGCTCTTCTTGAAATATTTTATTTTCCCTTGTTCCCTTTCCTCACTCAGCTATTTTCCTTGTTGGAGCCCCTGGGCTTATAGCATCCTGCTTTTCCAACTAGGGTTGTAGCTTAGCAAGTAATAATAATAATAATAATAATAATAATAATAATAATAATAATAATATAGCCGGATTTTTATATGTAATTGCAAACGAACTGATTTCCAAATTTTACTTAACCGAGCCATTGTTTGATTTGCTGTTTTCTGTTTTTCATTAAATTCAAATTCTAAAGACCCTGTATTAGAGATTCTTTTTCCTAAATGTTCAAAGGATTACACCTCATTAATCCTTTCTCTTTCCAATGATATTTTATCTTCCATTGCATATTCCGTTCTCATCATCTCTGTTTTTCTTCTATTAATCTTAAGCCCAACCTCATGTGATATTTCATGCATTTTATTAAGCAAGCTCGGCTAGTCCTGTGGTTTTTTGCTAATAAGGACAGCGTCATCAGCATAATCTAGGTCCACTAATTTCCTGTTACCAATCCAGCCCAGTTCTGTTCACTGGAAATTTATTTGAGAGGACTCCACTGACATTAACTTTGCACTTGCCATGCTCATGAACAGACTTAATCATATTTACATATTTAAAAGAAACTCCATAATAACGCCGGACTCAAAACAAAATTGGCCGATGCACACTATCAAAGGCTTTTCCATAGTCCACAAATGCCATCAACAGTGGATTTCTATATTCTACACATTGCTCTACAGCATGTCCTAAAATAAAAATTCGGCCAGTACAGCTTCTATCTTTTCGAAATCTTCCTTGCTCATCTCAGCTTTTCAAAATTTTTTTTTCTCTAGTCACTTTAGAATGAGCATACTATATATTTTCAGGACAACGGACATAAGTGCTATGCCTCTGTAATTATTGCAATCAGTCAGGTCTCCCTTTTTAGCTATTTTCACCAACACTCCTAACTCCCATTCATCAGGTTTTGCCTCTTCATGCCATATTCTGCAAAATGATCTTGTAAGTACTCTGGGAGTCACTTCATTTTCTGCCAGTATCATCTCGGCAGTTATTCCATCGTATCCAGGGGCTTTCCATCTCTTGAGTTTTTTAATGATAGCTTCCACTTCAAACACAATGATTTCATTCAGGGGCATTAAGGTCTTCCCCAGCTTTAGGTATATCAATCAAATTATTCCCTTCATATTTCCTATTCCTGACGTCATTAAAGTGTTTCCCCCAACGTTGCCTTTCTTCATCTCGTGTTGTTATTACAGACCCATGTCTCTTTTTTATGGGTATATGCTTTTTTTTTGCCCCTATAGAGATTTCATTAATAATTCTATAAGAAATTCTTACACTAAAGCCACTCCCTGAATTCATATCTTTGTCAGTCTCATCTGCTTTCCTGTATAAATATATAAAGATATATGTATATATGTATATATATATATATATATATATATATATATATATATATATATATATATATATATATACTATATACATGTGTATATACACACATGTAATATATTTATATATATATGTATGTATATATATATCTATGTATATATATATATATATATATATATATATATATAAATGTATACATATATATATATGTATGTATGTATGTATACATATATTTATGTATGTATTTATATATATATATATATATATATATATATATATATATATATATATATATACTTCTTTTCACGTTGAGCGGCAACCACTCAGAAAGCACAATCT
>NC_090740.1:68988929-69023929 GCF_036898095.1 Palaemon carinicauda | reverse complement strand
TTTTATCTTCATAACTCGTATATTATCGTAATTCTGAATAATCCGATAGCTTTCGTATGGACTTTTATAGATACACAGGAGATAAAGCTTCGATGTATTAAAGTTATCATCGCTTTTCACCCTTCAGCAGATACTGGAAGTCTTGTGTAAGTGGTAAATGGTAATAAGAAGACTTGAGGGATAATATATTAACGTAGATGGTATCCATAGCTACTTATTCTTCCAAGAAATAGATACGACTAATTACTTTCTAATACTCTTTTGGAAAAGACCACTGGAAGAAGCAGTTGGATGCCATTTTTTAGTCAATTCCAAAAGTTAAGGAAATTGATTGATTATGAGCCATCCCTTTACGTAAGTGCAATTAGGAATTATGGAGGAAGAAGAAGAAAGGTCGGGTTAACTATGAATAAAGCGACAGTTTCTTTAAGGAAAAAAAAAAAAAAACAGAAAATAGGGGGGAATCCAAAGCATATTAGATGAAGGGAGGGACGCGTCTCTGAACCTGGCAATACGAGTATTACTGATTTATTTTATGAACATCATTTGGAAGCAAAACACATCCTACGCTCACTCGTAGCAACGGCAAAAAACAGAAAAATTGTTTTCAAGCACGCACCAAAACTATCCATTTATCCAGTCTCACAATAAATCTCTAACAATTTTTGCAAAATGAGATTTTGACGTTGCGTGTTAGCCATTGCTAATGATTTTTGTACACCTAAAGCCATTCGCAATGTAACACCCTGTCTGCAATATGGAATTCCCTATTCAGTTGGTCTGGAGACGGAGATATGAAATGGCCTGTCAATCATTTCTATGCCAGGCAATAGCTCATTCAATGGGCTCGTGATTAAAGAAACGGTGTTCAATTGCTCTGCTACAAGAAACAGAACCATCCTGTAGATATGCGATTTATAAGGATTTGTTCATATACGTGACCACACGAAAATCTATATGATCGTGTACAGCATATTAGATCAAGGGTATATATTCTAGGTACATTCATATTAGGCTTTTTACTTTAGAAATTCAATCACTAATAATGTACATGTGACATGAAAAAGAAAAAAAAAAAAAAAAAAAAAAAGGGAAATAAATAATTTTCAGATATTCCACTCTTCCAGAGAAAGATGTATAGCTTTATGCCTTAATATTCACTTTCCTCCTTCATGATAAATATAGTGCTCTGGTAGACAGGCTCGAGAGAAAAACGCAGGGTTCACACACACACACACACACACACACACACACACACACTATTCTATTTTACTTCTCTCCCTCTTGTTATTTTGAAGTTTTTAAAGTTTATATATGAAAGATTTATTTTAATATTATTATCATTCTTAAACTTCTCTTGTAGTATATTCCCTTGCCTTTCCTCACTGAGCTATTTTCCTTGCTGAGGCTCTTTGGCTTATAGCATCCTGCTTTTCCAACTATAGTTGTAGCTTTGCAAGTAATGATATATATATATATATATATATATATATATATATATATATATATATATATATATATATATATATATATACATATATATATATATATATATATATATATATATATATATATGTATATATATATATATATATATATATATATATATATATATATATATAGATATATATATAGATATATATATTTATATGTATGTATATGTAGATATGTAGACTGATTGATTGCTAACAATAGAATAATCAATGGCAACACATTATCAGTTACGATTATTATATAATATTATATTATGCTGATTTTGTTTTATTGTTTATCATAACTATCACCAATGATCATGATAATGATAAAATAAAGATAATAATAATAGTTATTATTATTATTATTGTTATTATTATTATTAAAATTATTATTATTATTATTATTATTATTATTATTATTATTATTAATGAAAAACGACTTTTCACTGGGTCTCCTCAGGGCAAAACAACAAACATTACCTTTGTATAAAAAAGGTTTATTTTCATAACCTTCCTTTAAATCGCGGATTATGAAATTAATTTGACTAACTGATATATCACATAAGTTATATATATACTGAGGTAATTATTTTAAAAGTGAAATATTTGATGGTGATAATAATTATTACAAAACCCATTTTAACAACCAAAAATAACTGTAATAGATGTGATTGAAGCAAATCCTGATTAAAGAGTTTACTGAGGTAAAATCATAACATGGTAGGCGTTGTACCGTAGAAATGGCAATAATACGACGGACATGTTACTTACAAGAAAATTGAATAATTATGAATAAAGTATGTTGAAAATTGCATTAATAGATAAGAAGAAAAATAAGAAAAGGTGACAAAAGTCTAGTAAAATGCCCACCTAACGAAAGACAGATAATACCAAATGAAGAAATAATGCGAATTTATGAAGTATTATTCGGGACTTGAGAATCATTACTTCAGACTTGAGAATCATTGCTCAGGTCTTGAAAATCATTACTTCAGACTTGAGAATCATTGCTCAGGTCTTGAGAATCATTACTTCAGACTTGAGAATCATTGCTCAGGACTTGAGAATCATTACTTCAGACTTGAGGATCATTGCTCAGGTCTTGAGAATCATTACTTCAGACTTGAGAATCATTACTTCAGACTTGAGAATCATTGCTCAGGTCTTGAGAATCATTACTTCAGACTTGAGAATCATTGCTCAGGTCTTGAGAATCATTACTTCAGACTTGAGAATCATTACTTCAGACTTGAGAATCATTGCTCAGGTCTTGAGAATCATTACTTCAGACTTGAGAATCATTACTTAAGACTTGAGAATCATTGCTCAGGTCTTGAGAATCATTACTTCAGACTTGAGAATCATTACTTAAGACTTGAGAATCATTGCTCAGGTCTTGAGAATCATTACTTCAGACTTGAGAATCCTTACTTAAGACTTGAGAATCATTGCTCAGGACTTGAGAATCATTACTTCAGACTTGAGAATCATTACTTAAGACTTGAGAATCATTGCTCAGGTTTTGAGAATCATTACTTAAGACTTGAGAATCATTGCTCAGGACTTGAGAATCATTACTTCAGACTTGAGAATCATTACTTAAGACTTGAGAATCATTGCTCAGGTCTTGAGAATCATTACTTCAGACTTGAGAATCATTACTTAAGACTTGAGAATCATTGCTCAGGTTTTGAGAATCATTACTTCAGACTTGAGAATCATTACTTAAGACTTGAGAATCATTGCTCAGGTCTTGAGAATCATTACTTAAGACTTGAGAATCATTGCTCAGGACTTGAGAATCATTACTTCAGACTTGAGAATCATTACTTAAGACTTGAGAATCATTGCTCAGGTCTTGAGAATCATTACTTCAGACTTGAGAATCATTACTTAAGACTTGAGAATCATTGCTCAGGTTTTGAGAATCATTACTTCAGACTTGAGAATCATTACTCAAGACTTGAGAATCATTGCTCAGGACTTGAGAATCATTACTTCAGACTTGAGAATCATTACTTAAGACTTGAGAATCATTGCTCAGGTTTTGAGAATCATAGCTTCAATTACTTCAGACTTGAGAATCATTACTTAAGACTTGAGAATCATTGCTCAGGTTTTGAGAATCATTACTTCAGACTTGAGAATCATTACTTAAAACTTGAGAATCATTGCTCAGGACTTGAGAATCATTACTTCAGACTTGAGAATCATTACTTAAGACTTGAGAATCATTGCTCAGGTTTTGAGAATCATTACTTCAGACTTGAGAATCATTGCTCAGGACTTGAGAATCATTACTTCAGACTTGAGAATCATTACTTAAGACTTGAGAATCATTACTTAAGACTTGAGAATCATTACTCAGGTTTTGAGAATCATTACTTCAGACTTGAGAATCATTACTTAAGACTTGAGAATCATTGCTCAGGACTTGAGAATCATTACTTCAGACTTGAGAATCATTACTTAAGACTTGAGAATCATTGCTCAGGTTTTGAGAATCATTGCTTCAGACTTGAGAATCATTACTTAAGACTTGAGAATCATTGCTCAGGTTTTGAGAATCATTACTTCAGACTTGAGAATCATTACTTAAGACTTGAGAATCATTGCTCAGGTCTTGAGAATCATTACTTCAGACTTGAGAATCATTACTTAAGACTTGAGAATCATTGCTCAGGACTTGAGAATTATTACTTCAGACTTGAGAATCATTACTTAAGACTTGAGAATCATTACTTCAGACTTGAGAATCATTACTTAAGACTTGAGAATCATTGCTCAGGTTTTGAGAATCATTACTTCAGACTTGAGAATCATTGCTCAGGACTTGAGAATCATTACTTCAGACTTGAGAATCATTACTTAAGACTTGAGAATCATTACTTAAGACTTGAGAATCATTGCTCAGGTTTTGAGAATCATCACTTCAGACTTGAGAATCCTTACTTAAGACTTGAGAATCATTGCTCAGGACTTGAGAATCATTACTTCAGACTTGAGAATCATTACTTAAGACTTGAGAATCATTACTTAAGACTTGAGAATCATTGCTCAGGTTTTGAGAATCATTACTTCAGACTTGAGAATCATTACTTAAGACTTGAGAATCATTGCTCAGGACTTGAGAATCATTACTTCAGACTTGAGAATCATTACTTAAGACTTGAGAATCATTGCTCAGGTTTTGAGAATCATTGCTTCAGACTTGAGAATCATTACTTAAGACTTGAGAATCATTGCTCAGGTTTTGAGAATCATTACTTCAGACTTGAGAATCATTACTTAAGACTTGAGAATCATTGTTCAGGTCTTGAGAATCATTACTTCAGACTTGAGAATCATTACTTACGACTTGAGAATCATTGCTCAGGACTTGAGAATCATTACTTCAGACTTGAGAATCATTACTTAAGTCTTGAGAATCATTGCTCAGGACTTGAGAATCATTACTTCAGACTTGAGAATCATTACTTAAGACTTGAGAATCATTGCTCAGGTTTTGAGAATCATTGCTTCAGACTTGAGAATCATTACTTAAGACTTGAGAATCATTGCTCAGGTTTTGAGAATCATTACTTCAGACTTGAGAATCATTACTTAAGACTTGAGAATCATTGCTCAGGTCTTGAGAATCATTACTTCAGACTTGAGAATCATTGCTCAGGACTTGAGAATCATTACTTCAGACTTGAGAATCATTGCTCAGGTCTTGAGAATCATTACTTAAGACTTGAGAATCATTGCTCAGGACTTGAGAATCATTACTTCAGACTTGAGAATCATTCATTAAGACTTGAGAATCATTGCTCAGGTTTTGAGAATCATTGCTTCAGACTTGAGAATCATTACTTAAGACTTGAGAATCATTGCTCAGGTTTTGAGAATCATTACTTCAGACTTGAGAATCATTACTTAAGACTTGAGAATCATTGCTCAGGTCTTGAGAATCATTACTTCAGACTTGAGAATCATTACTTAAGACTTGAGAATCATTGCTCAGGACTTGAGAATCATTACTTCAGACTTGAGAATCATTACTTAAGACTTGAGAATCATCGCTCAGGACTTGAGAATCATTACTTCAGACTTGAGAATCATTACTTAAGACTTGAGAATCATTGCTCAGGTTTTGAGAATCATTACTTCAGACTTGAGAATCATTGCTCAGGACTTGAGAATCATTACTTCAGACTTGAGAATCATTACTTAAGACTTGAGAATCATTGCTCAGGTTTTGAGAATCATTACTTCAGATTTGAGAATCATTACTTAAGACTTGAGAATCATTGCTCAGGACTTGAGAATCATTACTTCAGACTTGAGAATCATTACTTAAGACTTGAGAATCATTACTTAAGACTTGAGAATCATTGCTCAGGTTTTGAGAATCATTACTTCAGACTTGAGAATCATTACTTAAGACTTGAGAATCATTGCTCAGGACTTGAGAATCATTACTTCAGACTTGAGAATCATTACTTAAGACTTGAGAATCATTGCTCAGGTTTTGAGAATCATTGCTTCAGACTTGAGAATCATTACTTAAGACTTGAGAATCATTGCTCAGGTTTTGAGAATCATTACTTCAGACTTGAGAATCATTACTTAAGACTTGAGAATCATTGCTCAGGACTTGAGAATCATTACTTCAGACTTGAGAATCATTATTTAAGACTTGAGAATCATTGCTCAGGACTTGAGAATCATTACTTCAGACTTGAGAATCATTACTTAAGACTTGAGAATCATTGCTCAGGTTTTGAGAATCATTACTTCAGACTTGAGAATCATTGCTCAGGACTTGAGAATCATTACTTCAGACTTGAGAATCATTACTTAAGACTTGAGAATCATTGCTCAGGTTTTGAGAATCATTACTTCAGACTTGAGAATCATTACTTAAGACTTGAGAATCATTGCTCAGGTTTTGAGAATCATTACTTCAAACTTGAGAATCATTGCTCAGGTCTTGAGAATCATTACTTCAGACTTGAGAATCATTGCTCAGGACTTGAGAATCATTACTTCAGACTTAAGAATCATTACTTAAGACTTGAGAATCATTGCTCAGGTTTTGAGAATCATTACTTAAGACTTGAGAATCATTGCTCAGGACTTGAGAATCATTACTTCAGACTTGAGAATCATTACTTAAGACTTGAGAATCATTGCTCAGGTCTTGAGAATCATTACTTCAGACTTGAGAATCATTACTTAAGACTTGAGAATCATTGCTCAGGTTTTGAGAATCATTACTTCAGACTTGAGAATCATTACTTCAGACTTGAGAATCATTACTTAAGACTTGAGAATCATTGCTCAGGACTTGAGAATCATTACTTCAGACTTGAGAATCATTACTTAAGACTTGAGAATCATTACTTAAGACTTGAGAATCATTACTTAAGACTTGAGAATCATTGCTCAGGTTTTGAGAATCATTACTTCAGACTTGAGAATCATTGCTCAGGACTTGAGAATCATTACTTCAGACTTGAGAATCATTACTTAAGACTTGAGAATCATTACTTAAGACTTGAGAATCATTGCTCAGGTTTTGAGAATCATCACTTCAGACTTGAGAATCCTTACTTAAGACTTGAGAATTATTGCTCAGGACTTGAGAATCATTACTTCAGACTTGAGAATCATTACTTAAGACTTGAGAATCATTACTTAAGACTTGAGAATCATTGCTCAGGTTTTGAGAATCATTACTTCAGACTTGAGAATCATTACTTAAGACTTGAGAATCATTGCTCAGGACTTGAGAATCATTACTTCAGACTTGAGAATCATTACTTAAGACTTGAGAATCATTGCTCAGGTTTTGAGAATCATTGCTTCAGACTTGAGAATCATTACTTAAGACTTGAGAATCATTGCTCAGGTTTTGAGAATCATTACTTCAGACTTGAGAATCATTACTTAAGACTTGAGAATCATTGCTCAGGTCTTGAGAATCTTTACTTCAGACTTGAGAATCATTGCTCAGGACTTGAGAATCATTACTTCAGACTTGAGAATCATTGCTCAGGACTTGAGAATCATTACTTAAGTCTTGAGAATCATTGCTCAGGACTTGAGAATCATTACTTCAGACTTGAGAATCATTACTTAAGACTTGAGAATCATTGCTCAGGTTTTGAGAATCATTGCTTCAGACTTGAGAATCATTACTTAAGACTTGAGAATCATTGCTCAGGTTTTGAGAATCATTACTTCAGACTTGAGAATCATTACTTAGGACTTGAGAATCATTGCTCAGGTCTTGAGAATCATTACTTCAGACTTGAGAATCATTGCTCAGGACTTGAGAATCATTACTTCAGACTTGAGAATCATTGCTCAGGTCTTGAGAATCATTACTTAAGACTTGAGAATCATTGCTCAGGACTTGAGAATCATTACTTCAGACTTGAGAATCATTACTTAAGACTTGAGAATCATTGCTCAGGTTTTGAGAATCATTGCTTCAGACTTGAGAATCATTACTTAAGACTTGAGAATCATTGCTCAGGTTTTGAGAATCATTACTTCAGACTTGAGAATCATTACTTAAGACTTGAGAATCATTGCTCAGGTCTTGAGAATCATTACTTCAGACTTGAGAATCATTACTTACGACTTGAGAATCATTGCTCAGGACTTGAGAATCATTACTTCAGACTTGAGAATCATTACTTAAGACTTGAGAATCATTGCTCAGGACTTGAGAATCATTACTTCAGACTTGAGAATCATTACTTAAGACTTGAGAATCATTGCTCAGGTTTTGAGAATCATTACTTCAGACTTGAGAATCATTGCTCAGGACTTGAGAATCATTACTTCAGACTTGAGAATCATTACTTAAGACTTGAGAATCATTGCTCAGGTTTTGAGAATCATTACTTCAGATTTGAGAATCATTACTTAAGACTTGAGAATCATTGCTCAGGACTTGAGAATCATTACTTCATACTTGAGAATCATTACTTAAGACTTGAGAATCATTACTTAAGACTTGAGAATCATTGCTCAGGTTTTGAGAATCATTACTTCAGACTTGAGAATCATTACTTAAGACTTGAGAATCATTGCTCAGGACTTGAGAATCATTACTTCAGACTTGAGAATCATTACTTAAGACTTGAGAATCATTGCTCAGGTTTTGAGAATCATTGCTTCAGACTTGAGAATCATTACTTAAGACTTGAGAATCATTGCTCAGGTCTTGAGAATCATTACTTCAGACTTGAGAATCATTACTTAAGACTTGAGAATCATTGCTCAGGTCTTGAGAATCATTACTTCAGACTTGAGAATCATTACTTAAGACTTGAGAATCATTGCTCAGGACTTGAGAATCATTACTTCAGACTTGAGAATCATTACTTAAGACTTGAGAATCATTGCTCAGGTTTTGGGAATCATTACTTCAGACTTGAGAATCATTGCTCAGGACTTGAGAATCATTACTTCAGACTTGAGAATCATTACTTAAGACTTGAGAATCATTGCTCAGGTTTTGAGAATCATTACTTCAGACTTGAGAATCATTACTTAAGACTTGAGAATCATTGCTCAGGTTTTGAGAATCATTACTTCAGACTTGAGAATCATTGCTCAGGTCTTGAGAATCATTACTTAAGACTTGAGAATCATTGCTCAGGACTTGAGAATCATTACTTCAGACTTAAGAATCATTACTTAAGACTTGAGAATCATTGCTCAGGTTTTGAGAATCATTACTTAAGACTTGAGAATCATTGCTCAGGACTTGAGAATCATTACTTCAGACTTGAGAATCATTACTTAAGACTTGAGAATCATTGCTCAGGTCTTGAGAATCATTACTTCAGACTTGAGAATCATTACTTAAGACTTGAGAATCATTGCTCAGGTTTTGAGAATCATTACTTCAGACTTGAGAATCATTACTTCAGACTTGAGAATCATTGCTCAGGTCTTGAGAATCATTACTTCAGACTTGAGAATCATTGCTCAGGTCTTGAGAATCATTACTTCAGACTTGAGAATCATTACTTCAGACTTGAGAATCATTGCTCAGGTCTTGAGAATCATTACTTCAGACTTGAGAATCATTGCTCAGGTCTTGAAATCATTACTTCAGACTTGAGAATCATTGCTCAGGACTTGAGAATCATTACTTCAGACTTGAGAATCATTACTTCAGACTTGAGAATCATTACTTTGTAGCGGGATGTATACAAAACACAACCCCCACACCCTTGATCACTCTTACTTCCAAAATATCCCACAACACAAACTTTCCCCTTACTTTACTTTAAACTAGACTCTTGGACAGAAGGAAAATGAAAACAAAACATAGCCTTAAAACTATATTAACGCAACCAAAAACAGAACACATATCATTAAACTGACTTAACACTAGAACAAATCACTTATCACCAAACCATCCACCATATGCCATAACCCAGGAACAATCACAATTTATCATAAATTCAATAGACAAAAAAAACACACAAAATTCGCTGTATATATCGGTGCGTGATGGTACCGAAAACTCGCCAACAATCGAAAAAACAATATCCTTTTAATGTACCCAACACCGTCAGTCCACGCACAGTACCAAAAGCACACTTAAGACTAAATAAATTACTTAATACTAAACACCAATCATATTCTGCAACACAAAAAATTAATGCCAAACCAAGAGAACCTCTTGGTTCACACGCAACAGTCCTTAAGCAAGTTGTAGCCTACTGGCACTGGCCAACACTATCGTACGGCCAATTCGACTATGCAATCTTATGCGGTGGTCGTCGTTATCAATTGTCGTGAGAGAAATCCGTATTTTATAGCCGGGTCATCAACGTTCAAAAATTCTGTATTTCAGCAGTCTATTCCTATATTCATTGTCCGGTCCGGGTCGTCATCATCAAGCTAATCATATACAATATACACACGGCTGGCAAACACCACCTTCCAGGCCAAACTAAAACTCCAAGGAGTATAAAGGAATCCAAAGGAGGAACTACGGCCTGCAATAAAAAAGAAAAAAAACGCTTACGAAAACTCCTAACTAAACTAAACTATCGTACTATAATCAAAGATAAACAATAAACTTTCTATCACTCATGAACGCGCCTAACAAAAATAAATAAAAACAGTACTTACTCAGAATATAAAAAAAAGCTTCACAGCCGGCTTTCGAAGAGCAAAAAAAATACACAGCCGACTCCTTCTATCGTTTGATATCCAATGCTTTCGCCCAAGACATTCATCATCACCCTATCCTAGCTAAAAAGTAAACAAACAACCTCAATTATACCAACAATCTTTCCAACTTCAAACAATCATTCGCTAATTACCCTTTCCTCAGCGCGCACCGCGGACACACAAAACACGCACACACAAACGCACATACACACATACTCTCTTGCGCACGCGCGATCTAACAAAACGAAGCAAATGAAATTCTCTCTCTGACGAAACTAAAGCAAATAAACACGCTTCTTTCTTTCTTGCGGTTTGACAAACTTAAGTAAATAAACACTCGCTCACACACACACACACTCTCTCTCTCTCTCTCTCTCTCTCTCTCTCTCTCTCTCTAATGACAAAGCTAAAGCAAATAAAATGTCTCTATTTAACAATACTAAAACAACTCTCTCTCTCTCTCTCTCTCTCTCTCTCTCTCTCTCTCTCTCTCTCTCTGTGTGACAAAACTAAAGCCAATACTGTAAACACTCTCTCTCTCTCTCTCTCTCTCTCTCTCTCTCTCTCTCTCTCTCTCTCTCTCTCTCTCTCTCTCTCTCTCTCTCTGACAAAACTTAAATAAACACACTCACACACTCTCTCTCTCTCTCTCTCTCTCTCTCTCTCTCTCTCTCTCTCTCTCTCTCTCTCTCTCTCTCTCTCGATTTGGCAAACAAAAATAAATTAAATTAAAATTAATCCTCCACATTCCTCCCCCCTTACTTTGCCAAATCCTCACACAACACTTACCTATTTTCTTATTACCCAGTCGCAGTCTGGAACAGGGCCTCGGCTTCGAGTAACTGGGCCTTCATATACCTGCACTCTCTCATTCACTTCTTCCATGTCGTTTTCATTCAACGTACTATTACTATTCCCGTCTATGCTCTGCTCGTCTAAGATATCATGCACTATTTCATCTACCTCAGTTTCATCTGGCCCGAAAATCCCACTAATTTCTGTCAACAATTCATCCATTACATCTAAACCATTTTCTACTTTAACAAAAGAATCATTCATACTGCTTATCATTCTCCTATCTTTCATTCTCGTGTCCGTCATACGTTCTCTTGCCTCATCTAACGAAAAACCACACACACTATAAGTATCATTCATACTCATCCAAGTTTCATCTGTATTAATACATTTATCTTCCATACTCACCTGTACATTTACACCCTTGTCCTGCTTATTCTGATTCCCGCCTACAACTACAAAATTTTCCCGCCTTTTATCCCCAGTAAAATTCTCAGACTTCTTTTTCCTTCCATACTCTACTAACACCAATTGCTTATCTTCTAAACCTAATGCCTCACACATACTCGGTTCATACTTGTTCGTTTTCAGCCATTTATTCATACCATTCTCCTGAATATATCTTGGTACCTCCTTCCATTTCCGCAACTGATTGTGGTGTGCCCTAACCTTTTCCACACTACCATCCACACTTACTTTACCTAAAACATAACTCAACCCACTAGAACCAACATCTAACACCTCATATGGACCTTCAAACTTATCACGTACCTTATTGACATTCATTCTTCCCTTTTCAATTACTTCTTTTAACACTTTCTCTCCCACTTTGTAGCTTTCAAATCTCTCATTTGCTTTCTTCCAAACATCTCTATCATTCTCGGACACACTCAATCTCGGTCTTACTATCTTTTCAAAATTCAACACAAACTTACACGGAGACATACCAGTACTCTTGTGCACAGTCGCATTATACGCCCACAACGCACGCCCAACATATAAATCCCAATCATTATCACATGTACTCATCATCCGCAAAATTTCTGTCAAAGTTCTTACAGTCCTTTCAGCCAAACCATTCGCACTTGGCATATACGGAGTCGAATACACATGTTCAATGCCCCATTCTCTCAACATCTGCTCAAACTCCCATCCAACAAACTCCGGACCATTGTCACTTAACATTTTTGCAGGCTTACACACACTCATCGGCAACATCACTTGACTTACCATTCTCGCTACAGTCTCACTTCTTTTATTCTTGATGGGTACGGCATACGCAAACTTGCTCATATGATCAACCATGACAATCATTCCCACATGTCTTCTCGCAGTCACAGGCAACGAAACACAATCAATCACAAACATCTCAAATGGCTCTTTCATACGTAACCTCAAAATAGGCGGACTTGCTTGCATGCTCTGATATTTTCCCTTCTGACAATCCTCACAAGTAGTCGCTACATCCCTACAAATTTGACTCAGCCCAGGCGTAAACAACCTCTCTCGCATGCATTCCCACAATTTATTCTTCCCCATATGCCCATACCTGCCATGCACTACCATACACATACTTACAGCTGCATGCATTGGAAATACAGGAACATATATATCTTCATCCATTCCCCTATGCAAAAAATACACAATATTCTTACAAACAATAAATCTTTTAACAACTTTCTTATACGCTTCCAAATCACACGGCCATTCTTCCACCCTAATACCATTTAAAATACATTCACGTAACCTATTTATTTCGAAACATTCACCTTGCATTTCTTCCACCTCTTCTTTGCTTAACAAATCATCTTCACTCTTTGCAATATCAATCATGCCAACAAAATTCGCCATGAATACACTATTATCCTCGATTACTATTACCTTACAGCCATTCTTTGAAAGCAAACCCTTACCAACATCAACTGACACATGGTGCAACCTCAAAAAATCTATTCCCATCAAAAAACAACTAGGCATTTCATTCTCTCCCATTACAATAAAATTATGTTCCACTTCCATACTCCCTAGTTTCACCTTCAACCTCACTTCTTCCCAAACAAGTAAACTTCCCTGACCTATTCCATGAATTCTCACACTCGTACACTGTCTTTTCACTTCCCAATTGTACCTCTCAATTTCCCTGATAACCGACTCATTTACTAATGACACTTGAGCACCCGTATCAATTAAACTACAATATTCATTCTCATTTATATTCACATACGTCATCATCCTTCCTTTTACACCATGCATACATACATTTACTCTCCTTTCAATTCTGTCACTCACTTCACCAATATGTTCATCATCATGTTCACTGTCCTCTATACCCCCATATCTTAGATTAAGGTCACTTGCACCATTATCCTTCTCACTCAACAATTTGCAACATTCCTCCTTACATTGAATCCTCAAAATATATTCCCTATCATTCTCCTTACATGCCCTATATTCCATCGGTCTATTCCATCCAAAATACAAATACACAGTTACACCATACAACCTACTTACCGCCATTAATATCTTTGATAATACTTCCCCTTCTAGTACAGTACTCTCCTCCTCATATACCATTTCTTTTGACACTTCATTCATCACCCTTCTTTTAAGCTCGCTTACGCTACCTGGTATTTCCGTATCTAACCCCTCTTGTATTAACTTACTTAAACCCATTAGGATACACTTATATACCATATCTTCCCCTTCACAACTCTGCTCCACAACTAAACCTTCAGGCAACCTTTCAGAATTCAGATTACTCTCTTTATCTTCCATCCTCCCATGCATCCTCGACATCGCATCTGCTATCACATTCTTATTTCCCGGTACATATTCTAACCTAAAATCAAATTCATTCAAATCCTCTATGGTCCTAGCAACCCTTGCATTCACACACTCTTTCCTTATCATATACACTAGGGGCTGATGGTCAGTACGCACAATGAATTTTACACCATACAAAAATACTTTCAATGCTTTCACACAAAATCGTATTGCAGCCAATTCCCTGTCAATCGTCGAATACTTCCGCTCAGCTTTATTAAACGCTTTACTAACATACGCTATTACTCTCAATTGCTCTTCTCCATTTACTCTCTGCATTTGAACCAAACAACCACCCATACTCACCCCACTCGCATCCGTATACAACTCTAGCATACTCGCATTTTCACTGTAGTCTGGAAATGCCAAAGTGACGTCTTTCGCGGCCTCTTCCTTCAACCTTTCAAACGCTTCTATCATCCGATCATCCCATTTTAATTTTGTACTATTCCTTTTACCCGTCCATTCATTCAAAGGCTTCCCTATACCTGAACAATCTCTAACAAACTTGCGACCAAACTCAACCAAACCAAGAAAACCTCGCAACTCACGCACAGTCCGGGGACGTGGAAATTCTCGCACCTTATTCACAAACTTGTCACTCTTCCTTATACCAGATTCACCCACTACATGCCCAAGAAATTCCACCTCCCTGGACAACCATGTACACTTCTCAAGCTTAATTTTCACACCAACTTCAATTAACCGCATCAACACTGCCTCAAGCAACCGCATATGTTCCTCAACAGTCTCGCTCGCAATCAGAATATCATCTATAAAAACAGTCACCTTCTGTCGATCGAAACCAGCCAATACAACATTCATCGCTCTTTGGAAGGCAGCAGGCGCATTAGCAAGACCAAAACTCAACCTTTTAAATTGAAAGTGACAATTCGTACTTGAAAATGCGGTAATGGGCCTGCTCCCCTCTGCCAGAGGCATCTGATAATAGCCCCGCACCAAATCTAATTTAGTAAAAACTTTCATTCCATGCATCTTATAAACACAATCAGACACCACATTCATTGGAAAACGTTCTTTAACAGTCACCTCATTTACCTTCCTATAATCAATACACATACGTAAACTTCCATCAGGCTTTCGTACAGGGACAATAGGGCTATTCCAGGCACTCTCACTCCTTTCTATTACACCCATACGCTCTAATTCCTGACACTGCTCCTCTATCTCCTTGGCAATAGGCGGAGAAAAATGCCTGGGACGCTGATATATGGGGGTATCATCACTGAGAACTATTTTAAATTCTGGCAGGTCTGACCCCCCACAATCATCGTCACCGAGACTCACAACTCTCCGCTTATCCCATAACATCTTAAGCAATCGTTCCCTTTCGACCTCACTTATACTCTCATCTAACTTAATTCTTCCTTTCAACGTATCGTAATCCCAATCATCATCGTTCTTTACCTTACCAGACATCACCTGTCTCGCCTTAACATATCTTCCATCCTCTACATTAATCAGTGTATACATACATCCCATGCAATCGCCCTCACGTATTCCCCGTACTCTCTTCCTCCTAACACTCGGCAACAACCTTACATACACCTTGGGTTCCTGCATATTCATAACACCATCATATACATACGCACTCGTTTTCACCAAATTACCTGCTTCCATACCTTCCACTACATATTCATCCTTGTCACTATTTGAAATTCCCAGACTGCTCGGCCATGCAACTTTTACACTAATAACCTCACCTTTCTTACCCGATAACTTTACACTTTCCTTTGCTACCAACGGCACTCCCTTCCACACCTTCGTACTCACTCTGCCGTCTTCCTTTAAATAAAATTCCCCACAAATATTACCTTTAACCTTTATTTCAATCATATTCACACTTGGATGTACAATCATACCACATTTTTTCAGAAATTTATACCCCAGCAGTACGTCATATTTCTCATTCGCTCCCTCAACCACGTAAAAATCATTATCCTCCATCATCAGCCCCCCAATCATAACATTTTCCCGCAACTTTCCTTGCACAGGCATACGCAAATTACCAATACCTTTTACTTCACCCTTACATCCCTTAAATTCACAAACCTCTTTTACCTTATCATATGCATTCCTAAACATTAAATTGACACCACAACCAGTATCAATCAAACCAACCAACTCTACACCATTAAAAATCATTTTCACACTCATGCAATCATGTGCTCTTTCTCCCATCACATCTTCATGCAATAAACCCTCACGAACATGCATCACATTCACTCCCCACACACACGAGGACTCACCCAGCTGAACCCTCTGATTAATTAGTTTCCCGAACATCCTGGCTGACTTGATCCCTTATTCCTACAAACCCTAGCTACATGCCCATCTGCACCACATTCAGTACACTTACCCCGTGGCTCCTTGCACATTCTAGCATAATGACCATCCTTACCACAATTACCACAAATTACATTCATACGATTATTACGGCATCCACTCGCTATGTGTCCAGTCATACCACACCGATAACACTTAACCACTTTCTCTTTCTTACAGTCGCTAATACGATGCCCTGTCTCTCCACACCCGAAACATGCTCCTAATGCCCATCTACACTCGTTCTTTTTATGTCCTACCTTCCCACACCTATAACACCTCTCTTCACAGATACCACTACCTAACCTAACTTGCTGCGTACTAGCACTTCTATCTCTCCAAACTTGATTTCCCTGTCTAAACCCGTCATTTCTCGCCATGGGTATTCCTACATTACTCACCCTAACACTTCTATCTACTACACTATCAGCTGCCCTCATTGGCCCTCTCATAACAGCATCTCTAAAACTACCAAATTCTGGCACACATTCCTCCATTCCAGTTCTTACACTCACAGATTTACTTTCTTTCGTACACCTATCCAACTCGTAATCCTCAACTATCTCTAAAATATCATCCCAAGTCAATCTCTCTCTAGTCCACCTCATTTTCTCCTTCCGTTTCAAATTAATAAACTCGCACACACTCTCTGGTACTGTACCCAAAAACTTCTTCATTAGTTCCTTATTTTCATTTATTCCTTCGTCCCCATACTTCTTTCTAGCCAATGTTTCTAACCGACATACATACATCGAGATTGCTTCACCCACCTTCATTCGTGCTTCATCAAAATCATTTTTTCGCTTATACCTAACACTACCTTTCATACGTTTTACCTGTTCAATTATCCTATTCTTTACACTTTCATACTCAACCTCTCCTACACTCATTATCACCCCATACATCGTCAACAAATATCCTGACAAAAATTCTCCCAACTCCCTAGCCCAAACTCTCTTACTATCCCCATACTTAGCCTGACAAAACTTTTCATATTCCCTAAAGAAGTCATATACATTCCTACTGCTATGTTCATTAAACCTTTCACACCTAGGAACCTCTCTCATAAACACTGTCTTACAAACTTCCTCTACTTCATTCTCACTACTATCTTCACTGTCTACTCCCTTCTTGTTGCCTTCTTCTTCATTTGAATACAATGAATCTAGTTCTACACTCAAAGTCCTATCTTTAACTATTCCCTTCTTACCCTTTTTCTTACTTACCACCTTCACCCAATCATGATCATCCTCACTCACACCCTGACCTTTCTTCTTTTCTTTCTTCACATTATCTTTACCTTTCTTCTCAGTCTTCCTATCACCCTTCGTTCCAATCTTACTATGTCTAGGCCCTTTACTTTCAATATCACTATCACTACCTTCCCCATTATCACTTACCCTATCCTCTTCCACCATCAACCCGTTACCAGAAGCAGAAGCCACTCCTCCGACTGCACCTTCACCTATGACCGTTTTCATCATCCCCATTACTTGCCCCATCATAGCTTCCATTCGTTTCTCATTTTCTCGCATCCTCATCTCAACACCCTC
The DNA here is from genome assembly GCF_036898095.1 of Palaemon carinicauda. Lineage (NCBI taxonomy): Eukaryota > Metazoa > Arthropoda > Malacostraca > Decapoda > Palaemonidae > Palaemon > Palaemon carinicauda. The sequence continues at coordinate 69,005,745 of NC_090740.1, read as the reverse complement.
TTCCACTCTCTCTACAGTTCCCTTTAACTCCCTAAGCTCCTTCTGCATCGCCGCATTCTCCCAGTTCAACCTCTCATTCTCTACTAGCAACCTCTCTTTCTCAACTATCCACATCTGCTCCCGTTCTTTATAATGCCGCAATTCCTCCTCCAAAGCCTCGTATTTACCTTCCATTTTTCTTCAACCTTAACCCTAATTCCGTCCTTCGTCAAAGAGTCCAGCTTCAATCCCACCTCTCAAGTCCCTGTTCGGGCGCCAAATTTATGTAGCGGGATGTATACAAAACACAACCCCCACACCCTTGATCACTCTTACTTCCAAAATATCCCACAACACAAACTTTCCCCTTACTTTACTTTAAACTAGACTCTTGGACAGAAGGAAAATGAAAACAAAACATAGCCTTAAAACTATATTAACGCAACCAAAAACAGAACACATATCATTAAACTGACTTAACACTAGAACAAATCACTTATCACCAAACCATCCACCATATGCCATAACCCAGGAACAATCACAATTTATCATAAATTCAATAGACAAAAAAAACACACAAAATTCGCTGTATATATCGGTGCGTGATGGTACCGAAAACTCGCCAACAATCGAAAAAACAATATCCTTTTAATGTACCCAACACCGTCAGTCCACGCACAGTACCAAAAGCACACTTAAGACTAAATAAATTACTTAATACTAAACACCAATCATATTCTGCAACACAAAAAATTAATGCCAAACCAAGAGAACCTCTTGGTTCACACGCAACAGTCCTTAAGCAAGTTGTAGCCTACTGGCACTGGCCAACACTATCGTACGGCCAATTCGACTATGCAATCTTATGCGGTGGTCGTCGTTATCAATTGTCGTGAGAGAAATCCGTATTTTATAGCCGGGTCATCAACGTTCAAAAATTCTGTATTTCAGCAGTCTATTCCTATATTCATTGTCCGGTCCGGGTCGTCATCATCAAGCTAATCATATACAATATACACACGGCTGGCAAACACCACCTTCCAGGCCAAACTAAAACTCCAAGGAGTATAAAGGAATCCAAAGGAGGAACTACGGCCTGCAATAAAAAAGAAAAAAAACGCTTACGAAAACTCCTAACTAAACTAAACTATCGTACTATAATCAAAGATAAACAATAAACTTTCTATCACTCATGAACGCGCCTAACAAAAATAAATAAAAACAGTACTTACTCAGAATATAAAAAAAAGCTTCACAGCCGGCTTTCGAAGAGCAAAAAAAATACACAGCCGACTCCTTCTATCGTTTGATATCCAATGCTTTCGCCCAAGACATTCATCATCACCCTATCCTAGCTAAAAAGTAAACAAACAACCTCAATTATACCAACAATCTTTCCAACTTCAAACAATCATTCGCTAATTACCCTTTCCTCAGCGCGCACCGCGGACACACAAAACACGCACACACAAACGCACATACACACATACTCTCTTGCGCACGCGCGATCTAACAAAACGAAGCAAATGAAATTCTCTCTCTGACGAAACTAAAGCAAATAAACACGCTTCTTTCTTTCTTGCGGTTTGACAAACTTAAGTAAATAAACACTCGCTCACACACACACACACTCTCTCTCTCTCTCTCTCTCTCTCTCTCTCTCTCTCTAATGACAAAGCTAAAGCAAATAAAATGTCTCTATTTAACAATACTAAAACAACTCTCTCTCTCTCTCTCTCTCTCTCTCTCTCTCTCTCTCTCTCTCTCTCTCTGTGTGACAAAACTAAAGCCAATACTGTAAACACTCTCTCTCTCTCTCTCTCTCTCTCTCTCTCTCTCTCTCTCTCTCTCTCTCTCTCTGACAAAACTTAAATAAACACACTCACACACTCTCTCTCTCTCTCTCTCTCTCTCTCTCTCTCTCTCTCTCTCTCTCTCTCTCTCTCTCTCTCGATTTGGCAAACAAAAATAAATTAAATTAAAATTAATCCTCCACAACTTAAGACTTGAGAATCATTGCTCAGGACTTGAGAATCATTACTTCAGACTTGAGAATCATTACTTAAGACTTGAGAATCATTGCTCAGGTTTTGAGAATCATTACTTCAGACTTGAGAATCATTGCTCAGGACTTGAGAATCATTACTTCAGACTTGAGAATCATTACTTAAGACTTGAGAATCATTGCTCAGGTTTTGAGAATCATTACTTCAGACTTGAGAATCATTACTTAAGACTTGAGAATCATTGCTCAGGTTTTGAGAATCATTACTTCAAACTTGAGAATCATTGCTCAGGTCTTGAGAATCATTACTTCAGACTTGAGAATCATTGCTCAGGACTTGAGAATCATTACTTCAGACTTAAGAATCATTACTTAAGACTTGAGAATCATTGCTCAGGTTTTGAGAATCATTACTTAAGACTTGAGAATCATTGCTCAGGACTTGAGAATCATTACTTCAGACTTGAGAATCATTACTTAAGACTTGAGAATCATTGCTCAGGTCTTGAGAATCATTACTTCAGACTTGAGAATCATTACTTAAGACTTGAGAATCATTGCTCAGGTTTTGAGAATCATTACTTCAGACTTGAGAATCATTACTTCAGACTTGAGAATCATTACTTAAGACTTGAGAATCATTGCTCAGGACTTGAGAATCATTACTTCAGACTTGAGAATCATTACTTAAGACTTGAGAATCATTACTTAAGACTTGAGAATCATTGCTCAGGTTTTGAGAATCATTACTTCAGACTTGAGAATCATTGCTCAGGACTTGAGAATCATTACTTCAGACTTGAGAATCATTACTTAAGACTTGAGAATCATTACTTAAGACTTGAGAATCATTGCTCAGGTTTTGAGAATCATCACTTCAGACTTGAGAATCCTTACTTAAGACTTGAGAATCATTGCTCAGGACTTGAGAATCATTACTTCAGACTTGAGAATCATTACTTAAGACTTGAGAATCATTACTTAAGACTTGAGAATCATTGCTCAGGTTTTGAGAATCATTACTTCAGACTTGAGAATCATTACTTAAGACTTGAGAATCATTGCTCAGGACTTGAGAATCATTACTTCAGACTTGAGAATCATTACTTAAGACTTGAGAATCATTGCTCAGGTTTTGAGAATCATTGCTTCAGACTTGAGAATCATTACTTAAGACTTGAGAATCATTGCTCAGGTTTTGAGAATCATTACTTCAGACTTGAGAATCATTACTTAAGACTTGAGAATCATTGCTCAGGTCTTGAGAATCATTACTTCAGACTTGAGAATCATTGCTCAGGACTTGAGAATCATTACTTCAGACTTGAGAATCATTGCTCAGGACTTGAGAATCATTACTTAAGTCTTGAGAATCATTGCTCAGGACTTGAGAATCATTACTTCAGACTTGAGAATCATTACTTAAGACTTGAGAATCATTGCTCAGGTTTTGAGAATCATTGCTTCAGACTTGAGAATCATTACTTAAGACTTGAGAATCATTGCTCAGGTTTTGAGAATCATTACTTCAGACTTGAGAATCATTACTTAGGACTTGAGAATCATTGCTCAGGTCTTGAGAATCATTACTTCAGACTTGAGAATCATTGCTCAGGACTTGAGAATCATTACTTCAGACTTGAGAATCATTGCTCAGGTCTTGAGAATCATTACTTAAGACTTGAGAATCATTGCTCAGGACTTGAGAATCATTACTTCAGACTTGAGAATCATTACTTAAGACTTGAGAATCATTGCTCAGGTTTTGAGAATCATTGCTTCAGACTTGAGAATCATTACTTAAGACTTGAGAATCATTGCTCAGGTTTTGAGAATCATTACTTCAGACTTGAGAATCATTACTTAAGACTTGAGAATCATTGCTCAGGTCTTGAGAATCATTACTTCAGACTTGAGAATCATTACTTACGACTTGAGAATCATTGCTCAGGACTTGAGAATCATTACTTCAGACTTGAGAATCATTACTTAAGACTTGAGAATCATTGCTCAGGACTTGAGAATCATTACTTCAGACTTGAGAATCATTACTTAAGACTTGAGAATCATTGCTCAGGTTTTGAGAATCATTACTTCAGACTTGAGAATCATTGCTCAGGACTTGAGAATCATTACTTCAGACTTGAGAATCATTACTTAAGACTTGAGAATCATTGCTCAGGTTTTGAGAATCATTACTTCAGATTTGAGAATCATTACTTAAGACTTGAGAATCATTGCTCAGGACTTGAGAATCATTACTTCATACTTGAGAATCATTACTTAAGACTTGAGAATCATTACTTAAGACTTGAGAATCATTGCTCAGGTTTTGAGAATCATTACTTCAGACTTGAGAATCATTACTTAAGACTTGAGAATCATTGCTCAGGACTTGAGAATCATTACTTCAGACTTGAGAATCATTACTTAAGACTTGAGAATCATTGCTCAGGTTTTGAGAATCATTGCTTCAGACTTGAGAATCATTACTTAAGACTATAGAATCATTGCTCAGGTTTTGAGAATCATTACTTCAGACTTGAGAATCATTACTTAAGACTTGAGAATCATTGCTCAGGTCTTGAGAATCATTACTTCAGACTTGAGAATCATTACTTAAGACTTGAGAATCATTGCTCAGGACTTGAGAATCATTACTTCAGACTTGAGAATCATTACTTAAGACTTGAGAATCATTGCTCAGGTTTTGAGAATCATTACTTCAGACTTGAGAATCATTGCTCAGGACTTGAGAATCATTACTTCAGACTTGAGAATCATTACTTAAGACTTGAGAATCATTGCTCAGGTTTTAAGAATCATTACTTCAGACTTGAGAATCATTACTTAAGACTTGAGAATCATTGCTCAGGTTTTGAGAATCATTACTTCAGACTTGAGAATCATTGCTCAGGTCTTGAGAATCATTACTTAAGACTTGAGAATCATTGCTCAGGACTTGAGAATCATTACTTCAGACTTAAGAATCATTACTTAAGACTTGAGAATCATTGCTCAGGTTTTGAGAATCATTACTTAAGACTTGAGAATCATTGCTCAGGACTTGAGAATCATTACTTCAGACTTGAGAATCATTACTTAAGACTTGAGAATCATTGCTCAGGTCTTGAGAATCATTACTTCAGACTTGAGAATCATTACTTAAGACTTGAGAATCATTGCTCAGGTTTTGAGAATCATTACTTCAGACTTGAGAATCATTACTTCAGACTTGAGAATCATTGCTCAGGTCTTGAGAATCATTACTTCAGACTTGAGAATCATTGCTCAGGTCTTGAGAATCATTACTTCAGACTTGAGAATCATTACTTCAGACTTGAGAATCATTGCTCAGGTCTTGAGAATCATTACTTCAGACTTGAGAATCATTGCTCAGGTCTTGAGAATCATTACTTCAGACTTGAGAATCATTGCTCAGGACTTGAGAATCATTACTTCAGACTTGAGAATCATTGCTCAGGTCTTGAGAATCATTACTTCAGACTTGAGAATCATTACTTAAGACTTGAGAATCATTGCTCAGGTCTTGAGAATCATTACTTCCGACTTGAGAATCATTGCTCAGGTCTTGAGAATCATTACTTCAGACTTGAGAATCATTGCTCAGGACTTGAGAATCATTACTTCAGACTTGAGAATCATTGCTCAGGTCTTGAGAATCATTACTTCAGACTTGAGAATCATTGCTCAGGTCTTGAGAATCATTACTTCAGACTTGAGAATCATTACTTCAGACTTGAGAATCATTGCTCAGGTCTTGAGAATCAATACTTCAGACTTGAGAATCATTACTTAAGACTTGAGAATCATTGCTTAGGTCTTGAGAATCATTACTTCAGACTTGAGAATCATTGCTCAGGTCTTGAGAATCATTACTTCAGACTTGAGAATCATTGCTCAGGTCTTGAGAATCATTACTTCAGACTTGAGAATCATTACTTAAGACTTGAAAATCATTGCTCAGGTCTTGAGAATCATTACTTCAGACTTGAGAATCATTGCTCAGGTCTTGAGAATCATTACTTCAGACTTGAGAATCATTGCTCAGGACTTGAGAATCATTACTTCAGACTTGAGAATCATTGCTCAGGTCTTGAGAATCATTACTTCAGACTTGAGAATCATTGCTCAGGACTTGAGAATCATTACTTCAGACTTGAGAATCATTGCTCAGGACTTGAGAATCATTACCTAAGACTTGAGAATCATTGCTCAGGTCTTGAGAATCATTACTTCAGACTTGAGAATCATTGCTCAGGACTTGAGAATCATTACTTCAGACTTGGGAATCATTGCTCAGGTCTTGAGAATCATTACTTCAGACTTGAGAATCATTACTTCAGACTTGAGAATCATTGCTCAGGTCTTGAGAATCATTACTTCAGACTTGAGAATCATTACTTCAGACTTGAGAATCATTGCTCAGGTCTTGAGAATCATTACTTCAGACTTGAGAATCATTGCTCAGGTCTTGAGAATCATTACTTCAGACTTGAGAATCATTGCTCAGGTCTTGAGAATCATTACTTCAGACTTGAGAATCATTGCTAAGGACTTGAGAATCATTACTTCAGACTTGAGAATCATTACTTAAGACTTGAGAATCATTACTTCAGACTTGAGAATCATTACTTCAGACTTGAGAATCATTGCTCAGGTCTTGAGAATCATTACTTCAGACTTGAGAATCATTACTTAAGACTTGAGAATCATTGCTCAGGTTTTGAGAATCATTGCTTCAGACTTGAGAATCATTACTTAAGACTTGAGAATCATTGCTCAGGTTTTGAGAATCATTACTTCAGACTTGAGAATCATTACTTAAGACTTGAGAATCATTGCTCAGGTCTTGAGAATCATTACTTCAGACTTGAGAATCATTGCTCAGGACTTGAGAATCATTACTTCAGACTTGAGAATCATTGCTCAGGACTTGAGAATCATTACTTAAGTCTTGAGAATCATTGCTCAGGACTTGAGAATCATTACTTCAGACTTGAGAATCATTACTTAAGACTTGAGAATCATTGCTCAGGTTTTGAGAATCATTGCTTCAGACTTGAGAATCATTACTTAAGACTTGAGAATCATTGCTCAGGTTTTGAGAATCATTACTTCAGACTTGAGAATCATTACTTAGGACTTGAGAATCATTGCTCAGGTCTTGAGAATCATTACTTCAGACTTGAGAATCATTGCTCAGGACTTGAGAATCATTACTTCAGACTTGAGAATCATTGCTCAGGTCTTGAGAATCATTACTTAAGACTTGAGAATCATTGCTCAGGACTTGAGAATCATTACTTCAGACTTGAGAATCATTACTTAAGACTTGAGAATCATTGCTCAGGTTTTGAGAATCATTGCTTCAGACTTGAGAATCATTACTTAAGACTTGAGAATCATTGCTCAGGTTTTGAGAATCATTACTTCAGACTTGAGAATCATTACTTAAGACTTGAGAATCATTGCTCAGGTCTTGAGAATCATTACTTCAGACTTGAGAATCATTACTTACGACTTGAGAATCATTGCTCAGGACTTGAGAATCATTACTTCAGACTTGAGAATCATTACTTAAGACTTGAGAATCATTGCTCAGGACTTGAGAATCATTACTTCAGACTTGAGAATCATTACTTAAGACTTGAGAATCATTGCTCAGGTTTTGAGAATCATTACTTCAGACTTGAGAATCATTGCTCAGGACTTGAGAATCATTACTTCAGACTTGAGAATCATTACTTAAGACTTGAGAATCATTGCTCAGGTTTTGAGAATCATTACTTCAGATTTGAGAATCATTACTTAAGACTTGAGAATCATTGCTCAGGACTTGAGAATCATTACTTCATACTTGAGAATCATTACTTAAGACTTGAGAATCATTACTTAAGACTTGAGAATCATTGCTCAGGTTTTGAGAATCATTACTTCAGACTTGAGAATCATTACTTAAGACTTGAGAATCATTGCTCAGGACTTGAGAATCATTACTTCAGACTTGAGAATCATTACTTAAGACTTGAGAATCATTGCTCAGGTTTTGAGAATCATTGCTTCAGACTTGAGAATCATTACTTAAGACTATAGAATCATTGCTCAGGTTTTGAGAATCATTACTTCAGACTTGAGAATCATTACTTAAGACTTGAGAATCATTGCTCAGGTCTTGAGAATCATTACTTCAGACTTGAGAATCATTACTTAAGACTTGAGAATCATTGCTCAGGACTTGAGAATCATTACTTCAGACTTGAGAATCATTACTTAAGACTTGAGAATCATTGCTCAGGTTTTGAGAATCATTACTTCAGACTTGAGAATCATTGCTCAGGACTTGAGAATCATTACTTCAGACTTGAGAATCATTACTTAAGACTTGAGAATCATTGCTCAGGTTTTAAGAATCATTGCTTCAGACTTGAGAATCATTACTTAAGACTTGAGAATCATTGCTCAGGTTTTGAGAATCATTACTTCAGACTTGAGAATCATTACTTAAGACTTGAGAATCATTGCTCAGGTCTTGAGAATCATTACTTCAGACTTGAGAATCATTACTTACGACTTGAGAATCATTGCTCAGGACTTGAGAATCATTACTTCAGACTTGAGAATCATTACTTAAGACTTGAGAATCATTGCTCAGGACTTGAGAATCATTACTTCAGACTTGAGAATCATTACTTAAGACTTGAGAATCATTGCTCAGGTTTTGAGAATCATTACTTCAGACTTGAGAATCATTGCTCAGGACTTGAGAATCATTACTTCAGACTTGAGAATCATTACTTAAGACTTGAGAATCATTGCTCAGGTTTTGAGAATCATTACTTCAGATTTGAGAATCATTACTTAAGACTTGAGAATCATTGCTCAGGACTTGAGAATCATTACTTCATACTTGAGAATCATTACTTAAGACTTGAGAATCATTACTTAAGACTTGAGAATCATTGCTCAGGTTTTGAGAATCATTACTTCAGACTTGAGAATCATTACTTAAGACTTGAGAATCATTGCTCAGGACTTGAGAATCATTACTTCAGACTTGAGAATCATTACTTAAGACTTGAGAATCATTGCTCAGGTTTTGAGAATCATTGCTTCAGACTTGAGAATCATTACTTAAGACTATAGAATCATTGCTCAGGTTTTGAGAATCATTACTTCAGACTTGAGAATCATTACTTAAGACTTGAGAATCATTGCTCAGGTCTTGAGAATCATTACTTCAGACTTGAGAATCATTACTTAAGACTTGAGAATCATTGCTCAGGACTTGAGAATCATTACTTCAGACTTGAGAATCATTACTTAAGACTTGAGAATCATTGCTCAGGTTTTGAGAATCATTACTTCAGACTTGAGAATCATTGCTCAGGACTTGAGAATCATTACTTCAGACTTGAGAATCATTACTTAAGACTTGAGAATCATTGCTCAGGTTTTAAGAATCATTACTTCAGACTTGAGAATCATTACTTAAGACTTGAGAATCATTGCTCAGGTTTTGAGAATCATTACTTCAGACTTGAGAATCATTGCTCAGGTCTTGAGAATCATTACTTAAGACTTGAGAATCATTGCTCAGGACTTGAGAATCATTACTTCAGACTTAAGAATCATTACTTAAGACTTGAGAATCATTGCTCAGGTTTTGAGAATCATTACTTAAGACTTGAGAATCATTGCTCAGGACTTGAGAATCATTACTTCAGACTTGAGAATCATTACTTAAGACTTGAGAATCATTGCTCAGGTCTTGAGAATCATTACTTCAGACTTGAGAATCATTACTTAAGACTTGAGAATCATTGCTCAGGTTTTGAGAATCATTACTTCAGACTTGAGAATCATTACTTCAGACTTGAGAATCATTGCTCAGGTCTTGAGAATCATTACTTCAGACTTGAGAATCATTGCTCAGGTCTTGAGAATCATTACTTCAGACTTGAGAATCATTACTTCAGACTTGAGAATCATTGCTCAGGTCTTGAGAATCATTACTTCAGACTTGAGAATCATTGCTCAGGTCTTGAGAATCATTACTTCAGACTTGAGAATCATTGCTCAGGACTTGAGAATCATTACTTCAGACTTGAGAATCATTGCTCAGGTCTTGAGAATCATTACTTCAGACTTGAGAATCATTACTTAAGACTTGAGAATCATTGCTCAGGTCTTGAGAATCATTACTTCCGACTTGAGAATCATTGCTCAGGTCTTGAGAATCATTACTTCAGACTTGAGAATCATTGCTCAGGACTTGAGAATCATTACTTCAGACTTGAGAATCATTGCTCAGGTCTTGAGAATCATTACTTCAGACTTGAGAATCATTGCTCAGGTCTTGAGAATCATTACTTCAGACTTGAGAATCATTACTTCAGACTTGAGAATCATTGCTCAGGTCTTGAGAATCAATACTTCAGACTTGAGAATCATTACTTAAGACTTGAGAATCATTGCTTAGGTCTTGAGAATCATTACTTCAGACTTGAGAATCATTGCTCAGGTCTTGAGAATCATTACTTCAGACTTGAGAATCATTGCTCAGGTCTTGAGAATCATTACTTCAGACTTGAGAATCATTACTTAAGACTTGAAAATCATTGCTCAGGTCTTGAGAATCATTACTTCAGACTTGAGAATCATTGCTCAGGTCTTGAGAATCATTACTTCAGACTTGAGAATCATTGCTCAGGACTTGAGAATCATTACTTCAGACTTGAGAATCATTGCTCAGGTCTTGAGAATCATTACTTCAGACTTGAGAATCATTGCTCAGGACTTGAGAATCATTACTTCAGACTTGAGAATCATTGCTCAGGACTTGAGAATCATTACCTAAGACTTGAGAATCATTGCTCAGGTCTTGAGAATCATTACTTCAGACTTGAGAATCATTGCTCAGGACTTGAGAATCATTACTTCAGACTTGGGAATCATTGCTCAGGTCTTGAGAATCATTACTTCAGACTTGAGAATCATTACTTCAGACTTGAGAATCATTGCTCAGGTCTTGAGAATCATTACTTCAGACTTGAGAATCATTACTTCAGACTTGAGAATCATTGCTCAGGTCTTGAGAATCATTACTTCAGACTTGAGAATCATTGCTCAGGTCTTGAGAATCATTACTTCAGACTTGAGAATCATTGCTCAGGTCTTGAGAATCATTACTTCAGACTTGAGAATCATTGCTAAGGACTTGAGAATCATTACTTCAGACTTGAGAATCATTACTTAAGACTTGAGAATCATTACTTCAGACTTGAGAATCATTACTTCAGACTTGAGAATCATTGCTCAGGTCTTGAGAATCATTACTTCAGACTTGAAAATCATTGCTCAGGTCTTGAGAATCATTACTTAAGACTTGAGAATCATTGCTCAGGTCTTGAGAATCATTACTTCAGACTTGAGAATCATTACTCCAGACTTGAGAATCATTGCTCAGGTCTTGAGAATCATTACTTAAGACTTGAGAATCATTGCTCAGGTCTTGAGAATCATTACTTCAGACTTGAGAATCATTGCTCAGGTCTTGAGAATCATTACTTCAGACTTGAGAATCATTGCTCAGGTCTTGAGAATCATTACTTCAGACTTGAGAATCATTACTGAAGACTTGAAAATCATTGCTCAGGTCTTGAGAATCATTACTTCAGACTTGAGAATCATTACTTCAGACTTGAGAATCATTGCTCAGATCTTGAGAATCATTACTTCAGACTTGAGAATCATTGCTCAGGTCTTGAGAATCATTACTTCAGACTTGAGAATCATTGCTCAGGTCTTGAGAATCATTACTTCAGACTTGAGAATCATTACTTAAGACTTGAGAATCATTGCTCAGGTCTTGAGAATCATTACTTCAGACTCGAGAATCCTTACTTAAGACTTGAGAATCATTGCTCAGGACTTGAGAATCATTACTTCAGACTTGAGAATCATTACTTAAGACTTGAGAATCATTGCTCAGGTCTTGAGAATCATTACTTCAGACTTGAGAATCATTGCTCAGGTCTTGAGAATCATTACTTCAGACTTGAGAATCATTACTTAAGACTTGAGAATCATTGCTCAGGTCTTGTGAATCATTACTTCAGACTTGAGAATCATTGCTCAGGTCTTGAGAATCATTACTTCAGACTTGAGAATCATTACTTAAGACTTGAGAATCATTGCTCAGGTCTTGAGAATCATTACTTCAGACTTGGGAATCATTGCTCAGGACTTGAGAATCATTACTTCAGACTTGAGAATCATTACTTAAGACTTGAGAATCATTGCTCAGGTCTTGAGAATCATTACTTCAGACTTGAGAATCATTGCTCAGGACTTGAGAATCATTACTTCAGACTTGAGAATCATTACTTAAGACTTGAGAATCATTGCTCAGGTCTTGAGAATCATTACTTAAGACTTGAGAATCATTGCTCAGGACTTGAGAATCATTACTTCAGACTTGAGAATCATTACTTAAGACTTGAGAATCATTGCTCAGGTCTTGAGAATCTTTACTTCAGACTTGAGAATCATTACTTAAGACTTGAGAATCATTGCTCAGGTCTTGAGAATCATTACCTAAGACTTGAGAATCATTGCTCAGGACTTGAGAATCATTACTTCAGACTTGAGAATCATTACTTAAGACTTGAGAATCATTGTTCAGGTCTTGAGAATCATTACTTCAGACTTGAGAATCATTACTTAAGACTTGAGAATCATTGCTCAGGTCTTGAGAATCATTACTTCAGACTTGAGAATCATTACTTAAGACTTGAGAATCATTGCTCAGGTCTTGAGAATCATTACTTAAGACTTGAGAATCATTGCTCAGGACTTGAGAATCATTACTTCAGACTTGAGAATCATTACTTAAGACTTGAGAATCATTGCTCAGGTCTTGAGAATCATTACTTAAGACTTGAGAATCATTGCTCAGGTTTTGAGAATCATTGCTTCAGACTTGAGAATCATTACTTAAGACTTGAGAATCATTGCTCAGGTTTTGAGAATCATTACTTCAGACTTGAGAATCATTACTCAAGACTTGAGAATCATTGCTCAGGTCTTGAGAATCATTACTTCAGACTTGAGAATCATTACTTAAGACTTGAGAATCATTGCTCAGGACTTGAGAATCATTACTTCAGACTTGAGAATCATTACTTAAGACTTGAGAATCATTGCTCAGGTTTTGAGAATCATTACTTCAGACTTTAGAATCATTGCTCAGGACTTGAGAATCATTACTTCAGACTTGAGAATCATTACTTAAGACTTGAGAATCATTGCTCAGGTTTTGAGAATCATTACTTCAGACTTGAGAATCATTACTTAAGACTTGAGAATCATTGCTCAGGTTTTGAGAATCATTACTTCAGACTTGAGAATCATTGCTCAGGTCTTGAGAATCATTACTTAAGACTTGAGAATCATTGCTCAGGACTTGAGAATCATTAATTCAGACTTAAGAATCATTACTTAAGACTTGAGAATCATTGCTCAGGTTTTGAGAATCATTACTTAAGACTTGAGAATCATTGCTCAGGACTTGAGAATCATTACTTCAGACTTGAGAATCATTACTTAAGACTTGAGAATCATTGCTCAGGTCTTGAGAATCATTACTTCAGACTTGAGAATCATTACTTAAGACTTGAGAATCATTGCTCAGGTTTTGAGAATCATTACTTCAGACTTGAGAATCATTACTTCAGACTTGAGAATCATTGCTCAGGTCTTGAGAATCATTACTTCAGACTTGAGAATCATTGCTCAGGTCTTGAGAATCATTACTTCAGACTTGAGAATCATTACTTCAGACTTGAGAATCATTGCTCAGGTCTTGAGAATCATTACTTCAGACTTGAGAATCATTGCTCAGGTCTTGAGAATCATTACTTCAGACTTGAGAATCATTGCTCAGGTCTTGAGAATCATTACTTCAGACTTGAGAATCATTGCTCAGGTCTTGAGAATCATTACTTCAGACTTGAGAATCATTACTTAAGACTTGAGAATCATTGCTCAGGTCTTGAGAATCATTACTTCAGACTTGAGAATCATTGCTCAGGTCTTGAGAATCATTACTTCAGACTTGAGAATCATTGCTCAGGACTTGAGAATCATTACTTCAGACTTGAGAATCATTGCTCAGGTCTTGAGAATCATTACTTCAGACTTGAGAATCATTGCTCAGGTCTTGAGAATCATTACTTCAGACTTGAGAATCATTACTTCAGACTTGAGAATCATTGCTCAGGTCTTGAGAATCAATACTTCAGACTTGAGAATCATTACTTAAGACTTGAGAATCATTGCTCAGGTCTTGAGAATCATTACTTCAGACTTGAGAATCATTGCTCAGGTCTTGAGAATCATTACTTCAGACTTGAGAATCATTGCTCAGGTCTTGAGAATCATTACTTCAGACTTGAGAATCATTACTTAAGACTTGAAAATCATTGCTCAGGTCTTGAGAATCATTACTTCAGACTTGAGAATCATTGCTCAGGTCTTGAGAATCATTACTTCAGACTTGAGAATCATTGCTCAGGACTTGAGAATCATTACTTCAGACTTGAGAATCATTGCTCAGGTCTTGAGAATCATTACTTAAGACTTGAGAATCATTGCTCAGGACTTGAGAATCATTACTTCAGACTTGAGAATCATTACTTAAGACTTGAGAATCATTGCTCAGGTCTTGAGAATCATTACTTCAGACTTGAGAATCATTGCTCAGGTCTTGAGAATCATTACTTCAGACTTGAGAATCATTACTTAAGACTTGAGAATCATTGCTCAGGTCTTGAGAATCATTACTTCAGACTTGAGAATCATTGCTCAGGTCTTGAGAATCATTACTTCAGACTTGAGAATCATTACTTAAGACTTGAGAATCATTGCTCAGGTCTTTAGAATCATTACTTCAGACTTGAGAATCATTGCTCAGGACTTGAGAATCATTACTTCAGACTTGAGAATCATTACTTAAGACTTGAGAATCATTGCTCAGGTCTTGAGAATCATTACTTCAGACTTGAGAATCATTGCTCAGGACTTGAGAATCATTACTTCAGACTTGAGAATCATTACTTAAGACTTGAGAATCATTGCTCAGGTCTTGAGAATCATTACTTAAGACTTGAGAATCATTGCTCAGGACTTGAGAATCATTACTTCAGACTTGAGAATCATTACTTAAGACTTGAGAATCATTGCTCAGGTCTTGAGAATCTTTACTTCAGACTTGAGAATCATTACTTAAGACTTGAGAATCATTGCTCAGGTCTTGAGAATCATTACTTCAGACTTGAGAATCATTGCTCAGGACTTGAGAATCATTACTTCAGACTTGAGAATCATTACTTAAGACTTGAGAATCATTGTTCAGGTCTTGAGAATCATTACTTCAGACTTGAGAATCATTACTTAAGACTTGAGAATCATTGCTCAGGTCTTGAGAATCATTACTTCAGACTTGAGAATCATTACTTAAGACTTGAGAATCATTGCTCAGGTCTTGAGAATCATTACTTAAGACTTGAGAATCATTGCTCAGGACTTGAGAATCATTACTTCAGACTTGAGAATCATTACTTAAGACTTGAGAATCATTGCTCAGGTCTTGAGAATCATTACTTCAGACTTGAGAATCATTACTTAAGACTTGAGAATCATTGCTCAGGTCTTGAGAATCATTACTTCAGACTTGAGAATCATTACTTAAGAGTTGAGAATCATTGCTCAGGTCTTGAGAATCATTACTTCAGACTTGAGAATCATTACTTAAGACTTGAGAATCATTGCTCAGGACTTGAGAATCATTACTTAAGACTTGAGAATCATTATTAAGACTTGAGAATCATTGCTCAGGTCTTGAGAATCATTACTTCAGACTTGAGAATCATTGCTTAGGACTTGAGAATCATTACTTCAGACTTGAGAATCATTACTTAAGACTTGAGAATCATTGCTCAGGTCTTGAGAATCATTACTTCAGACTTGAGAATCATTACTTCAGACTTGAGAATCATTGCTCAGGTCTTGAGAATCATTACTTCAGACTTAAGAATTATTACCCCGTACTCGAGAATCATTACTCACGACTTGAGCATCATTACTTCCAACTTAAGAATCATTATTCCGGACTCGAGAATCATTACTCCGGACTTGAAAATCGTTACTTCAGACTTGAAAATCATTACTTAAAACTTAGGAATCATTAGCCCGGACTAGAGAATAATTACTCTGGACTTGAGAGTCATTTCTTCAGACTTGAGAATCATTACTTTGGACTTAAAAATAATTACTTCAGACTTGAAAAGTTTTATCTAGGACTTGAAAAGCATTACTTCGTATTTAAGAAGTATTATTTAGGACCTGATCAGTATTACTCCGGACTTGAAAATCATTACTTCACACTTGAGCATCATTACTTCAGACTTAAGAAGTATTATTTGGACTTCAGAAGCATTACTTCGGGCTAGAGAATTATTATTTAGGACTTTAAAAACATTACTTTGGACTTGAGAAGTATTATTTTGAACTTGAGAATCATTACTTTTGACTTGAGAAGCATTACTTCGCACTTGTGAAGTATCATTCTAGATTTGAGAAGTTTTACTTCGGACTTGATAGGTATTATTTTGGACTTGAGAAGCATTACTTCGGAATTGAGAAATATTATTTAGGACTTGAGAAACATTACTTTAGACTTGAAAATGATTATTTTGTACTGGAGAAGCATTACTACAGACTTAAGATGTATTATTTAGTATTCGAAAA
>NC_090740.1:68967217-68988429 GCF_036898095.1 Palaemon carinicauda | reverse complement strand
AAGAATTATTACCCCGTACTCGAGAATCATTACTCACGACTTGAGCATCATTACTTCCAACTTAAGAATCATTATTCCGGACTCGAGAATCATTACTCCGGACTTGAAAATCGTTACTTCAGACTTGAAAATCATTACTTAAAACTTAGGAATCATTAGCCCGGACTAGAGAATAATTACTCTGGACTTGAGAGTCATTTCTTCAGACTTGAGAATCATTACTTTGGACTTAAAAATAATTACTTCAGACTTGAAAAGTTTTATCTAGGACTTGAAAAGCATTACTTCGTATTTAAGAAGTATTATTTAGGACCTGATCAGTATTACTCCGGACTTGAAAATCATTACTTCACACTTGAGCATCATTACTTCAGACTTAAGAAGTATTATTTGGACTTCAGAAGCATTACTTCGGGCTAGAGAATTATTATTTAGGACTTTAAAAACATTACTTTGGACTTGAGAAGTATTATTTTGAACTTGAGAATCATTACTTTTGACTTGAGAAGCATTACTTCGCACTTGTGAAGTATCATTCTAGATTTGAGAAGTTTTACTTCGGACTTGATAGGTATTATTTTGGACTTGAGAAGCATTACTTCGGAATTGAGAAATATTATTTAGGACTTGAGAAACATTACTTTAGACTTGAAAATGATTATTTTGTACTGGAGAAGCATTACTACAGACTTAAGATGTATTATTTAGTATTCGAAAAGCATTATTTCGAGTGTGAGAATCATTACTTCGGACTTGAGGATCATTACTTTGGATTTGAGAATCATCCCTTCAGACTTGAGAATCTTTACTCCAGAATTGAGAATCATTACCATGGACTTGAGAATCATAACTTCAAACTTAAGAATCATTTCTTCAGGCTCACTGAGCATCATTACTTCGGACTCGAGGATCATGACTTCGGACTTGAAAATCTTTACTCCAGACTCATTGAGAATCATTATTTCGGACTAGAGAATCATTACTTTAGTCTTGAGAAGTATTATTTAGGACTTGAGAAAAAATACTTTGGAATTGAGAAGTATTATTTAAGACTTAGGAAGCATTATTTCAAGAAGCATTATTTCAGATTAGAGAAGTTTCTTTTTTTTTTTTTTTACTTGAAAAGCATTGCTTTGTACTTGAGAAGTATTATCTGGGATTTTGGAAGCATTACTTCGGATTTGAGAAGTATTATTTAGGACCTCAGAAGCATTACTTCAGACATAAGAAGTATTTTTTAGGATTTGATAAGCATCACTTTGGACTTGAGAGGTATTATTTAGGAATTGAGAAGCATTATTTCAGACTTGAGAGGTATTATTTAGGACTTGAGAAACATTACTTTGGACATGAGAGTCATTAATCTGGTCTGGAGAGTCATTACTTCAGACTTCAGAAGTATTATTCAAGATTTGGAGATTTCAAGCGGCAAGAGGGAGATAGTTCGTATAAGGCAACGTCTTCATCTAAATATGGCAGATTTTTTTAACCCACAACTCGTCTGGGTATACGAGAGAGAGAGAGAGAGAGAGAGAGAGAGAGAGAGAGAGAGAGAGAGACTTTAAATGGCAAGGAATGATACACAGTCCTTCTAAAAATGCAATTCTGATCATTTGCATGAGCTGTAATTTCATATATTACGCAACAATATATTATACCGTTGTGAGGGCATTATCTTCCTCAGAGGAAATGGATTTTCTAACTTTTATTCAATACAGAAAGGAAGACAATCATAACTTACAGCTCAAGTTCGAATAACTGTGATTCTGTTGAATAGAACTATAATTTCGTGACAGAAAATATTTGAATAATCTAAATCTTAAATTGTCTCGAATAAACACAGGTCTCACAGGATTAATGGAAGGAACGCAGTTATTATAGAGAAGAAATATTACTAATCAACTGATCTCATCAACTTTTCTAATTCTTAGTTAGCATGATTTGAATATTGTTATATCACTGTCTTTGCATACTTGAGTAAAATTGATTAAGGCCAAGCAGAGTCTTTTAAATTAAAGAATATCTTATTAGAAAGAAATGTAACAAAGACGTTTTTGGTTCTTGATAGTAATAACTATTCGTACCTTGGTTTTAGTCTTGATAAACATAGCCTGGATTAGATTGGCATAATTCGTACATGTCGTTGTTGTTCATTAAAGTAATAAGGTATTGACACGCATTTGACAATATAGTTTGTGAGCATTAAAGAAATTAAGAAATAATTTCATGATGAAGCATTGAAACCTGTATTTACACACACACACACATATATATATATATAATATATATATGTATATAATATATATATATATATATATATATATATATATATATGTATATATATATATAAATATATATATATATATATACATATATATATATATACATATATATATATATATATATATATATATATATATATGTGTGTGTGTGTGTGTGTGTGTGTGTGCGTATATATATACAGTATATATATATATATATATATGTATATATGTATATATATATATATATATATATATATATATATATATATATATATATATATATGTATATATGTATATATATATATATATATATATATATATATATATATATATATATATATATATACACACACACTTTAATCAACAAAAGAAAGGAAGAAGGCTTTAGAAATTGGTATTCTACAACTGACCATATCCATGTAATTAACCAACAAATGGAAAATCAACAGGGTATAACAAACCACTATGTGTGGTATTTATAGACTATGAGATATCTTTTGATTCTGTCAAAACCTCAGCAGTGATGAAAGCCCTTCTAAAACAAAGAATAAAAGAATCTAATGTTAAAACACTTAAAGATATCTATACAGGAAGTACAGCAATCCTATAACTACATAAAGTTAATGAGAAAATTCCGATCGAGAAAGGATTTGGACAGGGACATCCCACCTCTCTTAAATTGTTCACAGCATGTCTAGAAGAAGTTTTGAAAAATTTAGATTAGGAAAATTCAGGAATTGATAGTAATGGGAGAATACCTTAACAACATAAGAATTCCAGATGGCATAGTTTAGTGGATCATGGCAGGAATTACAAAAGATGATAGCAGATTTGAATAGAGAAAGCTGAAAAGTAGGACTGATAATTAATGAGTAAAACTAGGATAATGTTCTATGAAAATGCAGAGACAACAAATAAGAGTTATGGACGAACTTCTTGAGATTGTTAATGAATATACGTACTTAAGACAGACAGTGAGTGTTTCCTCAGGACACAAGACCGAAATTAAAAGAAAGATGAGCATGGGACGAAGAGAAATTTGTAAACAAAATGAGATTATGAACAGTAAAATGCCACTTTCTCTAAAAAAAAAGTTATTAATCAAATTTTCTTACTCGTATTGAATTATGCGTCAGAAACTTCGAGCCTCACTAACGCCCTAGAACATAAGCTAGCTACTTCCCAAAGAGTTATGGAAAGAATAATGATGGGGATAGGTTGAAGGAAATAATAGGTACTAAGTTAACCAGGGCACCAACCGCCCGTTAAGATACTACAGCTAGAGAGTTTTTGGGTCCTTTAACTGACCAGTCAGTACTACATTTATTCCTTCTCTCTGGTTACGGCTCATTTTCCCTTTGCCTACACATACACCGAAGAGTCTGGCCTATTGTTTACATATTCTCCTCTGTCCTCATACACCTGACAACACTTGAGATTGCCAAACAATTCTTCTTCGCTGAAGGGGTTAACAACTGGGCTGTAATTGTTCAGTGACTACCTTCCTCTTGGTAAGGGTAGAAGAGACCCTAGCTATGGCAAGCAGCTCTTCTAGAAGGACACTTCTTGGACATATTAGTAATTCGTCCGGAAGTAGGCTGTCCTAAATTAAGGGTTTACAGGAAAGAAACTAATTCAGATTCATATATACATATATTCTTATATACATGCATTTTCAAACCACACAAGAGGTACAAAATTAGGGGTTATTTCTACTTATTTTTACAGGCGTATAAAGTTTATGACCATGAATTTTTGAATATGAAATAAGTCATCTTGAAAAGGTTTTCAAAAAACGTGGCTAGGATTCTGGGTTTATTGAAAAGGCACACCTAAAAGCAAGGAAAACATATTAAGTTATGAAGGAAAGAGAACCATTTCTAAAAGATGATGAATGTCTTCTTATCATTCCTCAAACAGGCCAAGACAACAAATTACTTAACACCTGCCTAAAAAGTTGTAAAATAGTTGGGGTATACAAAAATAACTTAACTATTAAGGTGCTGACAAAATCAGGAAAAGGAACTGCAGTCAATAAAGCATGTATATATAAACTACCATGATTTCGAAAGAAGAAAAAGAGAACATAGAGATTCCATTAGAAGAGGAGATGAAAATAGCGCTGTTTTATAAACATATAACACTGGAAAATCATTCAATAGATTTCAAGAATATGGACAAATTGATATCAATGCCTGATACACGTAGACGAAAACTGATTGAAGCTGTTTTAATTCAAAATTCCAAGAATTTTAATATTTATCAAAGTAATTTCAAATTAAAATTGTTTTAAAATAATATTTTCAAAAACAATGTCACTATTGTTAAGGAATTGTTAAACGATGTGAACAAACCACCGTGAAATGCTATTAGTTTTTGCTAAGACTGTAACGTGTTTTTTATTTTTTACTAACCTTTCTGTACCTCTTTTTTTGAAAATCTGTAACAATTTGTTTTCTGAAGAGGAAGGGAGATGGTCTCTTCAAAGGCTAAATAAATTTCATTCTTCATGCATTGTGGGCTATCATAATATATATATATATATATATATATATATATATATATATATATATATATATATATATAGATATATATATATATATCTATATATATATATATATATATATATATATATATATATATATATAAATATATATATATATATATATATATATATTTTATATATATATATAAATATATATATATATATATATATATATATATATATATATATATATATATATATAAAATATTGGAATGAAGAATCATTGTTGGCTGATACCATCTGTTTGTCAAAATTAGTTATTTCTATGTTTCGAAATTTTCAAAATATTTTCGTCTACGCTTCAAATTGTAACGAGTGGAATTCAAATGGAGATGAATGATGATATTCTCAGTCGCGGGTTGAACCACCATCGATGATGGGTAAGTATCCCTCTAGTAAGGATAAAAACTAGTTCCAACTCACAATTACACGGGACCGGTAAGCTCTATATAATTCGACTAGTAATCGCAATTACGCTCGATTATACCCTCTTAAAAGACCATTTAGCCTTTAGAAATATGCATTTGATCTCGAACTCGCCTGTGCAATTTTTTTGCTTAAATTTTTTTTTCTTAGAATACTTGCTCTTTCTCGCCAGACATGGACAAATTTGCAAACTGTAGTGCAAAACCCCAAACTATGATTTCTGTCTTTTAATCACAGTAAGCTACGTATCCCCTTTAGAAAAGAGTCTTCATTTATTCAAATTCAGAATTCTAGACTTCAAGGGGAAATTGTATAAAAACCTATAAATATCTAGTCAATGTGGCTACTCATATGCCAAACAATTCTTAGTGTGACTATAAGGCTGCTTAGTAAAGATCGGTACAACCCTTGAAGTAAATGCGTTGTGGTATGAAGTAGAATACGATGACATGTTTCATCCTCCGGACTTTCGCCCAACCCACAGAGACGTGGGACCAGTAGCTTATTATCTAACTTTGTGGAAACATAGCAGACGCCTTACGGGTGAAATCATATGTAATATATCCCTAGAGTTTGGTACATTTAGACCATCCTCTGTCTGTATGTCTGACTGCTTGCTTGCCTGCCAGTAAACTACGACTGCTAAAAGGGTCCCCATTTATTCCTGCTATCGCACAACCCGAGGCTAGGGCCTCACTTTTGTTAAAGGCATATATAGTGGAGCGAATACCTGAAAAAAATAGTTCATTTTTTGATACAAGCATAAAACTTTGCACAGAACTTCCTTGTGATGCTCTTAAAGAAAAAACACTGAGCCACTCAATTTGTTCACTTTTCAAGATGGCCGCCACATTTTTTAAAATAGCGGCAAAATCCCATTCCAGAATTTGACAAATTGACCATACGAAGTAATTTTAATGACCAGTGGCCTAGATTTGAGGTAAAACATTTACATTTAAGTCAGTATTCACTGTAAATACAATTTTGTGAAAACTCTGCAAAGTGCATGCGCGAAATTAGACTGACAATGTCATATTGGTGCATGTATCTTCGCATGTACAGGTACATAATGCTGTGCATTGCAATCCTGACCTATAGCATTACAATTCCAAGTACAAATCCTTTTACATCCACATTTTAAGAGCTGTTGACATGACGCTGCTACTGGCTGCAAGCTGGTCCAATATGGCGTCCAAACAGTGTCGTCTTTTGCCAACCCCAACTTTCAGGTGAAGATAATTTCATAATGTGAACCACAGACTGACCCCATGTATGCCCGGCTTGCAGTACAGCTCGCTTCACAGGCTCTATTAAAGCTGCCCTAGAGGGTGGGATGGCACTATAAGGCTTCTGTTTTCGTGCAAACAATTCAAACCTTGCTTCATGGACTTTGTTTGTGGTGCTAGAGCGGTCGTACATCACCACAACAAACTCTTCAATGACTCTCATGTCAGAAGATGCTAAGTCATCTGTAGGCGAACTAAGTCTTGTAAAAACCGCTGTTGCCTCAGGATAGACATTCCATGCCTGCCAGCACTTCTTACCTTTGCCAACAAATGCAGACACTGTATTACAACCAGAGATGGCGTGAAAAAATGGCAATCCTCTTGCTTTTGGCCTTAGTGATCTAGATATTATATGGAAATTCGCGAGGATTTTGTACACTTTGTGCTCTTGTTGGATGTTGAAACACAGATATCCCTGTTCCATGAAGTGATGTCATAGCAGTTGTTGAAGAGGGATTGTGGTCAATATTATCTACAGCTGAGGTGGTAAATATACCTTTCTGTAAAACAGCTGGACAAACTATTCCTTACTCTAGATATTTTTGCATTGCACCATCACCGAGCCTTGAAGATATTTCCAAAACACGGTCATACGAAATGCAAATTTCGTGTTGAAAGAGAATATCTATGAGATTACGTTTCCTTCTCTTTGCAAATATAAGGAGCCCGGCATAAACTGCAAATGGAGGTTCACGATCTGAAGAATTTTTTTGGCGAATGTTGCTATCTTTTACTCCCTTTTTTATGGTAATTGAACAGCAATAACTGACCAATTGCGAGATCCAAATCCGTAACCCCATTTTCAATCTGGGATTCGATGTCAGGGTCATGTTTAATCACAAATACTAATTCTAGCTATGTATCTGGAATAGCTTCTGATATTAATTCAGGTTTAAAAGTACCAGTAAATTGAACCTTGTGCTGTGACATTTCTTTCCGAACGATTTCTGCTGTCTTTGCCAAATACATGGCATCAGTATACTCGCAGGCAGTTACAAGTGCTTTCCCAATATCCTTCTCGAACACAAGCACTACCTCTCAACCTTGATGGTATGCCTGTAGGTCTGGCAGCTTAGACAGAATTCTCTCTTTCATTCTCGTTTTGTTTACCTTAATTGCAGCTGATGAAAAATCACTTATTCTTCGTTCATATTACAAATAAAGATCTGCCAGTTTGAAAACTATACCTCCAGGATTGGCTCTTTGGCATTCCAGTATGTGTGTTATTAGCTCTGCAAATGCCAGTTCATCCCCAGAGTCGACTTTTTCTTGGTCCTTATTTGATTCAAGACCGTGTAGTAACTTTCTTTCTCTGTTGTATAGAGCTGTTAAACATTTTGGATGGTACTTGAACTCCTGAGCTACGACATCACCTGAACTAAGCTTTGCAAGCAGCTCTTTATCTTGTAATGTTTTCGCACAACGGTTAAGTCTGTCATTGAGCTGCATTGTCATTGCTTCACGAAGTTCTGATATGGGACTCTCTTTTTCACATAAAAAAACATCTCGCAACATCCATTTTACCTAGCTCTTGAGAGGTCTTTTTTCTTGTATATTTAGTTGAATCACTTTCATCATCACTCTCCACTTCTGATCTTCGTTTTCTAGCTCTATCTAGTTTAGTGTTGTTAAATTTCATTCTACACGAATAATAATACTGTGCATTATTCCTGATCAGTGTTTCTTCTATTCCTTGACCATCATCAATTCGTGCAACATTTAAAGCAATGGGCATTTCATTTAGCTTTCTGAACTCTAGAATATTCTTTGCTAATAAAGTATACCCCGATTTGCTCTTGTCTGAAGTATCCTTGGGTGACATCAATGCTTCGTCTTTGTCTACTTGACAGATAAAGCTTTTAGTCCAATCAGTTTTCCTTTTCTCCATTGGGAGATATTGACAAACGAAGTCTTTTTGATATTTCAAAATGAAATAAAGCAAATTATACAAAACATAATTCTTCAATTGAGATTAACTATCCCGAGTTTTTTTTAGCAACTACAGAACAAATTTGATACTTCGAAAGTTGAAAGGCTGATGGATTATCCTTTTACCACCTTCATCTTATAAATACACTTTACTGTATGGAATACGACTAGGTTCGATGCTGTTACCTCTATCGTTAATCTAGCACCATTTAACTCCCGTGCAATCTGTACACCATCCAAAGGACAAAAGCCCCGTCCTTCTTGGCTCGGCTTTCCCGCGTTGGCACACTCCCGTCAATTCGGGTACGCCACCTTGACTATATATGGGGCGAATCAAGGTGTATGTGGCTACGGGCCAACCAAGGGAAAGGCCCGGGCCAACAACAAGTGTTGGCTATAATACTCCAAGTGTATGTGAGAGACTTAATAAAGCTGACACTAAACCCCATGCCGACTTTCACGGCAGCTAGTTGCACCAGTGTGTCCTGGTAGTGTAAGCAACTAGCTCGGTAAATTTGTAGGATCCCCTGCAGTAAGCTAAATTGCCAGACCTTACCCATACCTCCATTTAATTTAACAGTCTGAACCAGTTGACCCTATTGGCCTTGTGTTCCAACCCACTTCTTCATCATTTCATGTTCATTTTATCATCCATTTCATATTCATTTCCCTGATATAGCCGAAGTCGTGCTGCTTGGGAGTAAATAACTAACCAACTTTTTTTATGCTGCCATTTTGTTTTTCACTGCCATTTTGTAAGAAACCCCTGGTGAGTTATGGGCAATATCAATGACACTATCAGAATGTTAAACTCGCAAATCTATATAATTGAATTATCAAAGAAACTAATTTGGTAAAATACCAACTTTAACCAACCAATTACTAATAAAATGAATAATTTGGGTAAAATGTTGCGCATGCGCACATTAGAATTTTCCCGACATTGTATTTAAACTGCCTTCAAACCTAGGCCACTGGTCATCAAAAGTGCTCCATGTGACCCCCTTGTCAAAATCTTACATATGGAAAATCAGGGGTTTTGCCGCCATTTTAAAAATGTGGCGGCTATCTTGAAAAATGAAAAATTTGAGTGGCTCACAGTTTTATTTTCATAAAAACGCCATAAAGAACCTTCATGCAAAGTTTTGCTTGTATCATAAAATGAACTATTTTGGTAAAATTTTAAGGTTATCCGCCCTATGATTACATTAGTTTGCCTTTCGGATAATATTTTTTTAACGGGTGGGTAAATTAACAACAATAAACTTTAGTCATAATAATAGCAGTCTTTTATGAAATGAAACTTCAAGATTGTGTTTTGCTTAATTAAAGAAAGCATACCAGTGAGTTATGTAACATACTTGATATTCACAGGTAAGCCGGCTTGTTTATTTTTACAATGCTCATAAAGCTCTAAGTAATTAGCATTTGTCTTTGCGTAAGTGGTAATCATCTGGAATACTAATTGCATCTCTCTCTCTCTCTCTCTCGCTCTCTCTCTCTCTCTCTCTCTCTCTCTCTCTCTCTCTCTCTCTCTCTCTCTCTCTCTCCTCACAATAGTAATTGCACATAAGTAATTCTATCCATTAATTCTGCTGTGTATAAAATGATATAACATGCAAGAGAATAATATGCAGTATTTATGGATTTTTCTATTATTGAATGTGTTTGCATGTGGCAGATATTATTATAGTAGGATATTAAACACGCAAAACACGTACATACACATATAAACATAAATATACTTTTATTGATATGTATAAAACATATATGTATACATATGAAAATCTTTATCAATAAACACATATAATGCATATATATATATATATATATATATATATATATATATATATATATATATATATGTATATATGTATGTATATATGTATACACACACACACACATATATATATATATACACACATATATATATATACATATATATATATATATATATATATATATATATTATGAAAAAGAAAATTAGCAAAAATATTTAACTACCAAAGCTTAAAAGGTAAGATTTTGTAAACCTTTCTTTTTTATCAACTGTTCTTATACACTTTTCAATGTTAAAATAAATTCAGTCAAAATAAAGCAGATGAAATGACGGAAGCATTTCTCAACAAATCGATAAATATGATGAATTAAATCGTCGATAGCAAAAATGCTCCTTCTTGACCCATCACGCGATTCGGGAAAGCTGCCACGAAGGATAAGGATCACAACATTTCTTGAATTTGGGAAATTATTCTCTCTCTTTCTCTCTCTCTCTCTCTCTCTCTCTCTCTCTCTCTCTCTCTCTCTCTCTCTCTCTCTCTCTCTCTACATACACCCACCACACACACACTTTTATATATATATATATATATATATATATATATATATATATATATATACATATATATATGTATATATATATATATATATATATATATATGCAGTATATATATACATATATATATATATATATATATATATATATATATATACATATATGTATATATATATTTATATATATATATATATATATATATATATATATATATATATATATATATATATATATATATATATATATATATATATTCCCCATGTAATAAATAGCAACGTGTCTGGGCATATGTAATATATATATATATATATATATATATATATATACATATATACATATATATTTAATATATATATACATATATGTATATATATGTATATATATATATATATATATACATATATATCCTGTCACGTTCAGCTGCATTTGCCATACGTATATATATATATATATATATATATATATATATATATATATATATATATACACTGTATATATATATATATATATGTATGTATATATATATTTATATATATAAATATATATGTATATATATATTTATATATATATGTATATATACATATATATATATATATATACATATATATATATATACATATATATAAATATTTATATTTCCTATCATGTATCACTATTAAATATATCCCCATTTCTTTGGTAGGGGAGATATAGGGTAGTCATACACTGGTGAGAGGGGTTCACTCAGAAACCACAATATCCCACAAATTACTAAAACTGCCGTGTTGTAGTTAGAAAAAGGGTAGGGTTGCGAAGGGTTGAATCTGTGAGCTCCATATGTCTTTTATTGCCTTGCCTGGCTCTACGCGGGAGGCTCAGTTAACAAGCAAAAAAGGTTAGTCAGTTTTCTACTCTGGCTCTGCACTGAAGGGCCACCTAACCAGCAATAACATTTGCCAATACTATACTCGGGCTCCACGCTCGAGGCTCACTTAACCAGCAAAACTCGTTAGTAGCCTTATGCTCTGGCTCTGCACTGAAGGGCCACTTAACCAGCAAAAGCATTATCCAGTATTATACTTGGGTTCTATGCTGGAAGTTCACTTCACCAGCAAAAAACATCAGTCAGCATCGTACTCTGGCTCTTTGCTGAATGGCCACTTAACCAGCAAAAACATTAGCCAGTATTTTACTCCGGCTTTACGTTGGAGGCTCGCTTAACCAGCAAAAAACATTAGTCAGCGTTACACTCTGGCTCTGCACTGAAGGGCCCCTTAACCAGCAAAAATATTAGCCAGTATTATACTTGGGCTCTACGCTGGAGGCTCACTTAACCAGCAATAAAAACATTAGTCAGTGTTTTACTCTGGCTCTGCACTGAAGAGCCACTTAACCATAAAAAAAAAAAAAAAATAGCCCGTATTTTACTCAGGCTGTAAGCTGGAGTCTCACTTATCTAACAGAAGACGTTAGTCAGCGTTGTACTCTGGTTCTGTGTCGAAAGGCTACTTAACCAGCAAAAACATTAGCCAGTGTTATACTCTGGCTCTATACTGGAGGCTCACTTAACCCGCAAAAAACGTTAGCCATCTAAATACTCTGGCTCTGTGTTGAATACTCACTTAACCGGCAAAATACGATAGACAGCGTTCTACTCTGGCTCTGCACTGAAGACTAACTTAACCATCAAAAACAACATCCAGCATTATACTCTGGCTCTATGCTGGAGGCTCATTTAACCAGAAAAAACCGTTATCCATCTAAATATTCCAGCTCGGCGATGAAGACTCACTTAGCCAGCCAAAGACGTTAGCCAGCATTATACTTTGACTCTATGCTTGAGACTCACTTAACCAGCAAAAAATGTTAGCAGCGCTCTAATCTGTCTCTGCGCCGAAGGCTCCCTTAACCAACAAAATACGTTAGACTGCATTCTACTCTGGGTGTTCACTGAAGGCTCACTCAACCAGCAAAGAAACGTAAGTCAGCATTCTAATTTGACTCCGTGCTAAAGGCTTAATCAGCAAAGAGGGTAGACAGCGTTCTACTCTGGTTTTGCACTGAAGGCTCAATTAACCAGCAAAAACGTTAGACACTGGCTTCCGTTGAAGGGTCACTTAACCAGCAAAAATCGTTAGCCAGCTTTTTACTCCGGGTCCGCGCTGACGGCTCACTGAACCAGGAAAAATAGTTAGCCTGCGTTCTATCTACGGCTCTTCGCTGAATACTCACTCAACCAGCAAAAAAAAAAAAAAAAAAAAAAAAAAAAAAATAACCTGTGTGATGACTAAATCTTTTATTTTGGTTCCTAGCTAAGAGCTGACATAACATCCGGAACTCTTCATCAATTATATCGTGATTGAATCTTAAGTAGCATTTAAAAAGAGGGATTAAGGGTACGTTACCCACTTGGTAATGATCTTTACAGGTGGTCTTCCAAGCAATAGAAGGTTCATTTCCATTGGTAATACAGTTAATCAGAAAAGGTAGACACGGTCAAGATTCATTTGATGTAAAGAACTCAAGGATAAACGGTAACTGTCATGTTGGAAGTGCATCATTTGATGAATAAGGACTGATGATATAGGACCAACAAAAAGGCTATAGCAAACCTTGCTGTCCATGGGATGTCATCGGTTTGGTCATCTTGACAATTCCGAAGGTCTGCTATCGCACATCATTCAAATGTCGAAGAGGTTTAGAGGGGTCTTCGCAGACATCTTAGTAGGTGAAACACTGACAGATAATTTGCTAATGAAAAAGATTTGTTAAACTGGAACAGGCTTTTATTGGAAATGATGTGCACTATATTGTCTTTTTTGGCATTGTAGTCGATCTGAAATTCTATATATTAAACAATAAAATGTCGAGACACAAAAGTCTTCCAAATGTGAAAAACAATTGTCCTTCGGCATATATCTTTTCAAAATGTTTCCATATCATAAACTAAAATATTTGTAAAATTTTTTGAGATCGGATTTTATGATTCTTATTTCTATTGATCCTCTATTATTCCATTTATGGCAGTTTTCTTTTGTCAATTATTCCCAGAATCTCAACATGTTTGAACGAAAGAAAGCAGCGAGCTTTGGATAAGGTAAAACAATGAAATCCTTAGTGTTTTATGATTTTTTAAAGTTTAAAGCTTTGTACACAGCAGAGAGAGAGAGAGAGAGAGAGAGAGAGAGAGAGAGAGAGAGAGAGAGAGAGAGAGAGAGAGAGAGAGAGAGAGATTCAAAGGTTTATTAGCACACAAGCTAAATCTACAATAATTTCAGAAAGGCCAAACTATAAGTGGACTTTAAATGGCGTTTATGAGATTCTCCCCAGTGATTGCCTCAGGGTGAACTTGATGGTTATTTTCCAGGAACTCTTTTCTTCAGTTTTCCAGTCGAATCTCAGTTTGTAGAAATCAAATAACACGCAAATGCGTTCCAGGAAATATTGCCATCATCATATATTTATTCTTCCTACGTAATTGCTGACATACGAAAATACCTACTAGCTTCTTGCAATTTCAAAATTTAGTATTAAGTTCAAATATTTCTTTATTATAAATATCTAATGAAAATGAGATGTTTCATCTTTTCGGCAGATCATTCTCACCGTTGTTTGGACGATGTAAGGATTATATAACGAAGAAAAAATTAATATTTATTGATCTTATGTGAATTATAACTCAAAACCTTTTAAGGAAAAAAAAATTGTAATAAGAAGTCCAGCAAAGCCTTGGATATAAAGACGTATTGTACATATTAAGGCTCTCAGAAGTATGACGAAAGCTACCTAATATTATTTATCTTCTTTAAGGAAATGTTTAGCGAACCCCTATCCCTTGGAAACGATTATTTGACAAGCACAAGTGAAACTTCTTTTATCATACAATCTCTTCTTGTTCAGATTTTTCCTTCCTAATACCCTTCATTGTATTGAATTTACTAAGCATGATGGAAGTCTTTTAATCCTTTATTTTATATATATATATATATATATATATATATATATATATATAGGTATATATATATATATATATATATATATATATATATATATAGGTATATATATATATATATGTATATATATATATTTATATATATACCTATATATATATATATATATATATATATATATATATATATACCTATATATATACCTATATATATATATATACCTATATATATATATATATATATATATATATATATATATATATATATATGAAACTCCCCAAAAATACACTCTTTTCCTTAATAGTTGTCATTCTATTTTTTTTTTTACTTTACTTACTTAATACTATGGCACCCACGGGATGCATAAGGCCTCAATAGATTCACGCTTTATGTCTTTTTCCTCTGTTATCTCTTAGAGCCCAACCCAATTCTCAGATCCAGCCTGCCTTCGCATTATCATCAGCCAAGTTACTCTTGGTCTATCACGTCCTCTCCTGCCCAGCGGCTTCCATTCAGGTACATCATAGGGTAACCCATCTCCCATTCTTGAAATGTGCCTCATCCAGCTCTATCTTGATAATCTAACTATATCGTTCACATTGGGCACCTGTGCCGCCTCACGAATTGCCGCATTTGTTATATACTGCAGCCCTTTAATTCCCATACTCCTCAATGCTTTATTCCTAAAGGCAAAAAATTTTCATCAGCTGTTATAGTGCTATACCAAGACTGGTGCCCTTAAGTTAAATTAGATCTTAAAAGTCAAATGTATTATTTGATTTTGGTTTAAATTGATATTCGATTTGACCTCCAAAATATTTATAGCATCCCCATTGCTTGTTCTACCTTCTATAACTAGTGATCCATTGCTGGTAAGAATAGTTCCTAAATATTTGAAAGAGTTGAAGTTGCGTAATATTACTCCTCCTATAAATGAGTTCGTCTGATCACCACTCTCGATCTGCATGACCTTAGTCCTTCTCTGGTTAATCACCACACCAACCTTTCTTCCCTCCAGTGCTAACCTATCAATCATTTCTTGCATTTTAGCCATTGTAGAAACCATCAGAACTAATATATGTAATCTGCGTTTTCAAAATCACGTAATCTCTGGTCTCTATTCCAGTGAAGGCCATATTCATTCCTTGCATTACCTTGTTTATAACATAACCAATCACCAAAATAATCAGTAGAGAAGACAATATTCCACCTTGAAGTACACCAGTCAATAGTAGTTGTCATCCTGATCTTCATAAAAACACAATCTTCTCATTAATAGTTGTGATCCTAATCTTCTCAAAAATAAAATCTTCTCATTGATAATTGTGTTCCTAATCTTTCCAAAACACAATTTTCTTAATAATATTTGTCATCCGCATCTTCCCAAAAATACAAACTTCTCCTTAATACTTTTTACCAGCCACCCGTTGAGATGCTACCGCTAGAGAGTTATGAGGCCTTTGACTGCTCAGACAGTACTACATTGGATCCTTCTCTCTGGTTACGGTTCATTTTTTCTTTGCCTACACATACACTAAATAATCTGGCCTATTCTTTACATATCTATAAGTAATAATAATAATAATAATAATAATAATAATATTTTCCTCTGTCCTCATACACCTAACAACACTGAGATTACCAAACAATTTTTCTTCTCTCAAGGGTTTAACTACTGCGCTGCAATTGTTCAGTGGCTGCTTTTCTCTTGGTAGAGGTAGAAGACACTCTTTAGCTAGGATAAGCAACTCTTCTAGAAGAAGGACACTCCAAATCCAAACCATTATTCTCTAGTCTTGGGCAGTGCCATAGCCTCTGTACCATGGCCTTCCACTGTGTTGGTTAGAGTTCTCTTAGTTGAGGGTACACTCGGGCACGCTATTCTATCTTAGTTCTCTTCCTATAGTTTTGTTAAAGTTTTTATAGTTTATATACGAAATATTTATCGTAATGTTGTTACTGTTCTTAGAATATTCTATTTGGATTTGTTACCTACCCTCACTGGGCTATTTTCCCTGTTGGAGCCCCTGGGTTTATAGCATCCTGCTTTCCCTACTAGGATTGTAGCTTAGCAAGTAATAATAATAATAATAATAATAATAATAATAATAATAATAATCTTCCCCAAAATACAATCTTCTCATTAATTTTTGCCATTCTAATCTTCCCAAAAATACAAACTTCCCATTAATATTTGTCATCCTAATATTTCCAACAATACAATCTTCTCCTTACTAATTGTCATCCTAATCTTCCCCAAAATACAATCTTCTCAGTAATATTTGTCTTCCGAATCTTTCCAAAATTACAACCGTCTCATTAACAGTTGTTATCCTAATATCCCCCCAAAATACATTGTTTTCATTAATAATTGTCAGCCTAATCTTCCCGAAAATACATAATTTCATTAATAGTTGTTATCCTAATCTTCCCCAAAATACAATCTTTTCATTACAAATTGTCATTCTGATCTTCCCATAAATTCAATTTTCTCATTGAGATTTGTTTTTATATTCTTCCCGAAAATTCCATCTTCTCTTTGATATTTGTCATCAGTAGCTGTCACCATAATCTTCCACGAAATACAATCTTCTCATTACTATTGGTCATCTTAATCTTCCCCAAAATACAATCTTCTCATTACTATTTTTCATCCTAATCTCAAAAATACAATCATCTCACTAATATTTGTCATATTATATTATCTTCCCAAAATACAATCTTCTCATTAATGGTTATCACGCCAATCTTCCCCAGAATATAATCTTCTTATTGTTTGTCATCCTAATCTTTCATCCTTATCTTCCCAAAAATATAATCTTTTCATTATGAGTTATCACTTTAATCTTCCCCAAAATACAATTTTGTCATTAATATGTGTCACCCTAATCTTCCCAAAAACGCAATTTTCTCATTAATATTTCTCATCCAAATCTTCCCCAAAATACAATCTTCTCATTACTAATTATCATCCTTATCTTTCCCAAAAATATAATCTTCTCAATAATATTTGTTCATCCTAATCTTCCCATAAATACAATTTCTCATTAATAGTTGGCATCCTTATCTTTCTAAAAATATAATCTTCTCATTAATAGTTATCACTATAATCTTCCCCAAAATACAATCTTCTCATTAATATTTTTCACTATAATCTTCCCGAAAATGAGATCTTCTCGTTAATATTTGTCATCCTAATTTTCCCAAAAATAAAAAATTTTCATTAATATTTGTCATCCTAATCTTTTTTGAAGTACAATTTTCTCATTAGTATCTGTTATTAGAATCTTCCCAAAATACAGTCCTCACATTAAGTGTCACCATAATCTTCCCAAAAATAAAATCTTCTCATAACTAATTAACATCTTTATCTTTCTAAAAATACAATCGTCTCATTAATAGTCTTTATCCCAATCTTCCTAAAAGAGGATAATTTGCAGCAAACAAAATTCACACAATGGTTGCCTACAGCAAGACGAGAAAAAATTGGAAAATTAAAATGATGATATGCAATGTTTACAATGATGAAGATGAAATAGTAAATGATCTGATTCAAAAAAATTGTTGTCTGGACCTAATCCTAAACAAAGAGAAGATAAGTCTGGTATTCAAGAAGAAGTGCTGCAGGTGGGACTAACCACTACTTGTTGAGGTATGATCCTGAAGTTCGGAACGATATTCATGATAATGATGACAAAGTTACGTTGCGATTGGGGTACTTATAAGGTACGTGATAAGTACCACGTGATCACTTGCTATCACTGTCAGAGGTACGGACATCTTGAAAAAGATTTCAAGTTTAAGATTCATGATAAAGTCTGCTGAAGATGTCCAGAAAAACATTCCTCCAAAGAATGTAATTCATAGCAGTCAAAGTGCATACATTGCACAAAGTTAAACAAACCAAATGACCACATAGCGAATTCAAAAAATTACAAACAAAGCTTATGGCTTGGAATTGAAAAGACTTGCATGAAATACTGACTATGGATAATAAGGACGTCATAAAATGTGGTTATGTAGATATACAATATATGGATCATAAAACTATTCAAATTAGAGAATTGTTAAACGGGAAATACTTGCACATACTAGCATTATCTGACGCAGGGTTAAATAACTTTGACAGGGCTAAGATCACTGAAATGACACCCCCACCCACGCACACACACACACTTACACACACACACACACACACACACACACACGGCTTCTTTCACATTCCGAGAGAAGGCAGGTCTGGTGGTGGTGTCGGAGTGCTTCGATAGCGATAATCTAACAGTAAACGAGCAATAAGCGATATGAATTGTTCAATGCTTTCGAGCGAAAAAGATAAAACGACTGTGAAGGTCCTGTAGAGAGTAGGGCTCACCTGCTGTACAGGACCGGAAAAGCAGCCCTTAAAGTATAATAATAATATTCCCCAAAAATACAATATTCTTATTAGGAATTATCATTGTAATCTTCCCAAAAATACAATTTTCTCATAAATATTTATCATATTCTTTCCGAAAATGCAATCTTCTCATTACTATTTGTCATCCTTATCTTCCCAAAATTGCAATCTTCTCATTACTATTCGTTATCCTAATCTTCCCAAAAAATTTGATTTTCTCATTGATAAAAAATAAAATCTCAGTAGATATTGTCATATTCATCTTTCCAAAAATAAAATTTTCTCATCAACATTTGTCACCCTAATCTCCCCAAAAACTACAACCTTCTCATTAATATTTGTCATAGAATATTATCTTCCCAAAAATACAATCGTCTCATTACTATTTGTATCCCAATCTTACCAAAAATACAATTTTCTCATTAATATTTGTCATAATATAATATCTTCCCAAAAATACAATCGTCTCATTACTATTTGTATCCTAATCTTACCAAAAATACAATTTTCTCATTAATATTTGTCATAATATATTATCTTCCCAAAAATACAATCGTCTCATTACTATTTGTATCCTAATCTTACCAAAAATACAATTTTCTCATTAATATTTGTCATCCTAATCTTCCTAAAAATACAATCTTTTCATTATTAGTTTTCATTCTAATCTTCCTAAAAATACAATCTTCTCATCAATAATTGTCATCATATTTTTCCCGAAAATACAATCTTCTCATTAATATTTTTTATTGTAATCTTCCCAAATATACAATTTTCTCAATAATATTTGTCATCAGAATCTTCCCAAAAATACAATCTTTTCATTTAATTTTGTTATCCTAATCTTCCCAAAAATACAATCGTCTAATTTATATTTGTCATCTTAATATTCCCAAAAAACAATAATCTCATTAATAGTTGTCTCCCTAATCTTCCATAAATTACAATCTTCTCGTTGATATTTATCATCCTAATATTCCCCAAAATACAATATTCTCATTAATAGTTGTCATCCTACTCTTCCCAAATATACAATCTTCTCATTAAAAATTGTCATCCCAATCTTCACAAAAATACAATATTTTCATTAATCATTGTCATGTTAATCTTCCCCAGGATAAAACCTTCTCAATATCATTTGTTATCCTAATCTTCCCAGAAATACAATTTTTTCATTAACAGTTGTTATCCTATTCTTCCCTAAAATACAATTTTCTCATTAATGGATGTTATCCTATTCTTATCAAATATACAATCTTCTCATTAATGCTTTCCTGATAATCTTCTGAAAAACCCAAGTATTATATCCACTCGCCTTAGTTAACTTTGTGCCATTTGATGCCTATGTTAAAACATTTCTCAGTTTATCTTCTATTTCATATGCTAGACAAATAATATCTCTCTACAGCCTCAACTTGCCTTTCTTTCATTCTTATTCCACCGTTTGAATATATATCATACTTCCGAAAAGATAACTTGACTCTTATTTAAATCCACCGATGAATGTTATGTGCCACCTCCGTTGCTTCGCCTTCCGTGACTTACTTCTTTCATTTAACCAATATTTATTATTTTTGATTCCCAATACCTCCCCCTACGAATAGCCTCTTCCATTCCGACGTCTTCAACTGTTTCAATCTTAGATGCACATATTTATAATTTACATATACATGTGTTTGTGTGTGTGTAAGTTTGACCGAGCTCATAATTATTCATATAATTATACAAATCCCACAACTTATACGTACAATGAATATATATCCTTTATGAATAACATAGATATTGAATTGACGCACGCAATAAAGTTCACACACAAACTCCCATAAATTACACCGATGTCCACAAAAAAAAAAATGAATTTACGAAATATATGAGAGAAAATAGGTATAACACAAATTGCGTGAGGGACAAATGTGATCATTCACAGCTAGTAACTTTTTTTTTTTTTTTTTTTTTGATTGACAAGGAACACAAATAATCAGTTGAGAGACACCAAGTGTGTCACAGATGATAAAATGTAATAACCATTGGTGATAATCACCATGACATTGTTTATATAAGTGAAAAAGAAATAACAGAACGAAAAAGCAATGTTCTCAAGA
>NC_090740.1:68947217-68962217 GCF_036898095.1 Palaemon carinicauda | reverse complement strand
TATATATATATATATATATATATATACATATATATATATATATATGTGTGTGCTTGTGCGTGTGTGAGTGTATGTATATACTGTACATGTGATACTATCAATTAGAAACAGCAAAAACCACCATTTATTATATTATTTTAAATCAGCGGAAAATCAATGAAAATCGGGATACCAGTATTCCTAGAAAACTATTGGGCTGAATTGAACGAAAACTTCAGGTGTTCTTTTGTGAATTACGTTGAAACTCGAAAAAGACTTCAGTGAATAATGAATGAGGAGCAATAAAAAAAAACGAAGTTTATGGAACGAAATCATGGCGCTACGACATGGGCTTAAAGTGAGACTTAGAGCACTTATGTCATAAATTTTTCATTCTTAGTTTATGAGGAAAAATCATAGATATTTTCTCGTAGAAAGTCAAAGTAATCATCCATTCTTATTTTTTTTTTTTTTTTTTTTAACACAAAGGTCGATGGGCAGCCAGCCTAGTGTCCGTGTGTTGTCCAGATAGGCTGAAGCACAATGACAAAAATGTTATTTTGTCGATTCAGGAGAAAAAGTCTGAAACATTTTGTCGATATTTGTTAGACTTTGAAAGCTTCTTCCAATTTTTTTTTTTTTTTTTACGTCTATCAAACGGCTAATATATGAAGGCCACGATCTTCTCCATCCTATTTTCTTTTGTCTAGTTTCCTTCCTGCTGGACTGGATATTCTAAGCAGGATTTGCTGCTATAAAAAAAATAATAATCTTTTGATTTTATTCAAGATTGTTCTGTTTATTTAAGTGTAATAAATTTATTTGCTTTACGTTATTACTGCCAATTATCTTTTTCGTCTTTTTTTTCTGCTTCCAAAATATATTTGATTTTTTTTTTTATAACAATTTACCAAAGGTGTGTTGGATAGATTTAATCTGTCTTCATATAT
The DNA here is from genome assembly GCF_036898095.1 of Palaemon carinicauda. Lineage (NCBI taxonomy): Eukaryota > Metazoa > Arthropoda > Malacostraca > Decapoda > Palaemonidae > Palaemon > Palaemon carinicauda. Next base: position 68,961,288 of record NC_090740.1, on the reverse strand, counting down.
TTTTCTAACAAAATTCAATAATCGTGATTTAAGAGCGTTTTTCTTCATGTGTCCTCGTAAATTTAAATAATTTCTGGCAACGCGAGTCACATAAATCTAGAATGTTTTTAGAAATAACTATCATATTTAAAAAAAAAAAAAAAAAAAAAACTTCATGAGCTTTTATTTCATTCTTTTTCGTTAACTATTTTTTACGTGTTTTGGAAGTAATATACTTCGATGTTTTATTCTCGTTGAGAATTGATAAATAGAAGATTTTAATCTTTTTTAGAAAATATTCTACTGCCCCCTTAGAAGAACAAGTAACTTTAAACCATATTTTGATATCACTATTTAGCTTATATCACGAATTGGCTGTTTTTATTGAACTATAATCATTACATGACCTCCAAAGAAGAAGACCTGCATTCTATCCACCTCTATTACTTTAACATTAGCATAAAATCCCGTTTTTCATATTTGTAATTTCACTCGTTCAGTTAATTTCCTAACCCCAACTTTCTTGACGCCTTGTGATCTACTAAAAACATGTTTCTTCTGAATTTGCTTTAGCGAGAGACCATAAATTGTCTGGTTTTAATATGCGACTGTACAGCAATGCCTGTAATCTATAAAATTATAGTTTCCCGTCGGTTGAGTATAAAACTTTATATATGTAATCTCTGACTGAAGCTTTTGATTTTATGAGTATTATAGTATACTAGTGCAAAATAAGGTCAAATCTGATGGTAATATAAGAGAGAGTTGAGATGGTAAGCCTGTGCGATATATGGGCTGGTCATATGGACAGTCTATGGGTGAAATTAATGACCTGGAGGCTATCAGTGCCACGCACAAAATTTAAAGGGAAAATATGTTTACTAGTTGAAATTCACTTAATACATTTTAAGCGTAATTTCTCTTTCGCCATACCAGAATGAAAAATCTTCATTAGACTGTTTGCATAAGCAATTACTCATGTACATGATAGAAGGTCGACTATAGTGGGTTACAACCATGTATGATATAGACTGGAAGCCGTGAACCTCTTCCAGGTAGCCGGAAACCCTGAAGTCCTTCCCTTGTTTCAACAGACGCTATAAGGAAAACAAAAATTATATCTTCGTAATTGCATATATCCATGTGAATATTTATTTTTACTATTTTGCTATAAGAAAAACCTACAATGGAGAAAGAAGAATTAAACTAGGATAGTATAAACATTATAAGGAATTTAAACATTTATCTCATATAATTATTCAAATAAATTTTTTCTAAAAAAAAAGTTTCGATAATTTATTTACTTACTTTTCCTTTTATATCATAATCAATAATTATCAATTTTGTTCACCAAACAAAGTTGAAGAGTCCTTTTTTTATATCAGCCTCTTATCAATCATATCAATATGAATTTACAATAAACGAAAATATCGTCGGATTTTGTTTTCCCACCGAGCAGAGATAGATTCATTTTTATCATTATTATTATTATATTCACCATTATTATTAATTCTTACGCCAACCGTTACAACCATCACACCGACTATTTGTCCATGTCAAAATAAATCAACATTAGACGAAAATTTATAAGATCCTTCCCAACTCGCTCTGTCTACAATACCTGTAATCATATTCAGGTTCTGGAAGGTAGAGTCGCCTTTCCTGTACAAGGTTTTCTCAACATTAATTGGTGTGCTATATATCCTCGAGATTCCTGGACTATTATCATTATTATTATTACTAGTCAAGCTACAACCCTAGTTGGAAAAGCAAGATGCTATAAACACAAGGGCTCCAACAGGGAAAAATGTCCCAGTGAGGAAAGGAAATAAGGAAATAAATAAACAATATAAATAATAAAAAAAATAGAATAAGATATTTTAAAAACATTAACAACATTAAAACATATTTGATATATAAACTATGAAAGGACTTATGTAATCCTGTTCAACACAAGAACATTTGCCGTGTGTTTGAATCTTTGAAGTTCCACTGATTTAACTACTCGATTAGAAAGAGCATTCCACAACTTGTTCACGGCTGGAAAAAACTTCTAGAGTACTGTGTAGTATTGAGCCTCATGATGGAGAAGGCCTGACCATTAGAATTAACTGCATACCTAGTATTACAAACAGGATGGAACTGTCCGGTAAAATCTGAATGTAAATAATGGTCAGAATTATAAATAATCTTATGCAACATGCATAATGCACTAATTGAACGACGGTGCCAGAGATTAATATTTAGATCAGGAATAAGAGATTGAATAGACGCATAAGTTCCTGTCCAACAAATTAAGATGAGAATCAGCAGCTGAAGATCAGACAGGAGAACAATACTCGAAACAAGGTAGAATGAAAGAATTAAAACACTTCTTCAGAATAGATCGATCACTAAAATTCTTGAAAGACTTTCTCAATAGGAAAGTTTTTTGTGCAATTGAAGAAGACACAGACCTAATTTGTATCTCAGAAACATTATTATTGCTGACATCCAGATGTTGAGGAACCACCGTCCTTGACCTACTTACAATCATACTCTGAGTTTTGTTTGGATTCAACTTCATACCCCATGATTTGCACCATGCTTTAATTTTAGCTAGATCTCTATTAAGGGATTCAGCAACCCCAGATCTACATTCAGGAGATGGAATTGATGCAAAGAGAGTAGCATCATCTGCATATGCAAAAAGTTTGTTTCCGAGACCAAACCACATGTCATCTGTATATAGTATGAAAAGTAATAGGCCAAGAACGCTACCCTGAATAACACCGGATATCAAATTCCTACACTCACTATAGTGCCCATCAACAACAACTCTTTGCAATCTATTACTTAAAAATTCAATAATTATGCTAAGAAACGACCCACCCACTCCAAACTGTTTGAGTATGAAAACAATGCATCATGATTAACACGGTCAAAGGCAGCACTAAAATCAAGGCCAATCATACAAACTTGCTAATCACAATCAAGGGCTTTCTGTACAGCATTGTAGATTGTAAGGAGGCCATCGCATGCTCCAAGGCCTTTACGAAAACCAAATTGCAAACTTGGTTACAGATGATTACCTCTAGCAAACCTATTAAGACGTTTTGCCAAAAGACGTTCAAAAACTTTAGAAGTTTAGATAATATGGGAGTTATGGAAATTGGGCGGTAATCAGTGGGACTTGAGCTACCACAAACACATTTACAAAGTGGAGTAACATTACCAATTCTCTAACAAGTGCTAAAAGTTCCTCTTCTTGCTAACTTGCACAAAATAACAGATAACTTTGGAGCTAAGAAATCTGCAGTCTTTATAAAAATCAAAGGAAAAATACCATTTGGGTCTACGCCTCCATAAGCATTAAGGTCCATCAACAGAGCTTTAATTTCACGAGATCGAAAAGCTAAACTAGTTAGTTTAGCCTCAGGAAAACAGGAATGAGGAAATTCGAGTTTCTCCTCACTCTGCTTGCTGTCAAACACATCAGCCAAAAGGGTTACCCTTTCCTTTGGACAGTGAGTGACAGAGCCATCTGGTTCAAGTAAAGAGGAACTGTTGCATCTACACTAAAGAGTGCACATTTAAGAGTAGTCCACCACTTATGCTCCGGGGTTGTACCAGAAAGGGTTTCTTTTATGGTTAAATTGTTTAGCATAACTTGTAGACATATATTTAAAAAAAATCTTGGTAGTTTATGCAATTACTCCAGAGTTGTATATATACATATATATATATATATATATATATATATATATATATATATATATATATATATATATATATATATATATATATTCGTATGTATGCATACATACATCTATATATATATATATATATATATATATATATATATATATATATATACTTCAAGTTTTTTCGAAAGGAATTATATCAAGTGTAACTGTAACTCTCTCTCTCTCTCTCTCTCTCTCTCTCTCTCTCTCTCTCTCTCTCTCTCTCTCTCTCTCTCTCTCTGATATTATCGATATCTAACAACTGCAGCACAATGTTGAACTATTTTTGGGCAGTAAATGTCGAAAATATTACGGGATATTATCAAACTACACAAAATATGCAAATGCAACGTAGTCTTATCATAATTTAAATAATATGAAAATTGCATACAGACGCAGGCACAGACAAACACACACACACACACACACAGGATAACCTCACAGACAAACACAGGCACAAACAAACAGGTTAACCTCACATAGACACGCGCACAGACAAACGCACACACACACACAAACAGGTTAAGCTCCTGTAACGTCCAGTCAAAATATAGCTCAGTTAACGATACGGTTTGCTGGAGGAGAATATATTATAACAGGAGGTTAGTGATTACAGACCACACGAGGTGGTGGTCTTTTTATAGCTGGTAATGGTTCATTTCTTTTTGCTTCCCGACCGGCCTCCGCCAAAGAGGTCCGATTTTGATGCTTTATCTGGCTGCGTCGGTATAATTTGGAAGGGAATTTTGCTTTTAATTCGGTATTAGGTTCACCCATCTTAAGTCTGAGGTATTCTAGACCCGGGAAAGAGATTCAATTATTTTTGATAAGATTTGTATTCGCGTTTTGGAAAGAAGAAAGTATAGTTTTATTAAGAGAATATCAGCAAAGAATAAAACAAAATCTACTCAATCGCTCTTAACTGTTAAATAAAAGATAAAAAAGAGCAAGAATAATAATTCATAAAAATGGAAACGCGAAAAAAAAACATTTCTGTTATAATCGCCAAAATGCAAATGAATGCATTAAAAGAGGCATTGTCGTTTTAAAAAATAACAAGATCTTTTATGGGTAATGATACAAAAAATGATAATCGTGAAAATATTCCTTACATATCTGGCACTTTTTCATTACGAGAAAAATGTTATCTTCTGAGGTGATTAATTCCAAAATAGGAGTCGAAACTTACTTTGGACAACATCTGGTTGGAAACACCATCTTTAACCCTTTTACAGTTTGCATTATGGGAGTGGGACGATTTTGACAAAGCTAATAAGTCTAAGCTTCTAAGGTCAAATACAAGTTCCTAACTACATTCTGTAGCCTAATCCTTTCTATAATTTAGCTTGTTAAATGATTTCAAGTTTGATATATATATATATATATATGTATATATATATATATATATATATATATATATATATATACATATATATAAATATATTTATTCATTTATATATATATATATATATATATATATATATATATATATATATATATATATATATATATTAAAGCATACACATGCACACATATACATATGTATATACACAAACTAATTGTATATATATATATATATATATATATATATATATATATATATATATATATAAATTTCTCCCTTACACCGGGACAGGATAGAACCCCAGCCCCTTGATATGAAGGCCAGGTCGCTTCCAACCATCCAACCAGAGGCTCCAAAGAAGTCGGAACCTAAGTCTTAACTGCAGTTCAGGATTTACCTAGCGAAACATCAGTCTCTTATCAGCGAGTTTTCCCCGACTTCCTGGCCCACCAGGTGACACAGTTGATAGCATTTAATTCGAATTACCCCTAATGAGTCGATATGGATGAAAATCAACACGATATCGTGCTCAAATAGAAATAAATTTCTACCTCATACAGGGATCGAACCCCAGCCCCTTTTGAGCCTCTGGTGGCATGGTTGGGAGCGACCTGGCCTTTCTTGTCAAGGATGTCAAGGGGCTGGGGTTCGATCCCGGTATGAGATAGAAATTTATTTCTATTTGAGCACGATATTGTGTTGATTTTCATCCATATATACTGTATATATATATATATATATATATATATATATATATATATATATATATATATATATATATATATATGTACAGTATATATATATATATATATATATATATATATATATACATACATATACATATATATATATATATATATATATATATATATATGTGTGTACAGTATATATATATATATATATATATATATGTGTGTGTGTGTGTGTGTACAGTATATATATATACATATATATATATATATATGTACAGTATATATAAATATATATATATATATATATATATATATATATATATATATATATATATATATACATATAAATACTTATATATATGTATATATATGTACAGTATATATATATATATATATATATATATATATATATATATATATATATATTTATATATATATATAGTTTACTGCGAGCAAAGGTCTCAGACATGTCTTCCCTCACACCTGTTAGGGTCCTTGTATGCTAATTTATAACTATGAAGTGTTGGTGTCACTTATCATACAGAACAAGTCCGCTTGTCTGACCACCGTGTGCGGTACAAGTCATCCGCTCCTTACTTACAATGATGTTACTTGTCTTTTGTTCCTTACGACGTCGATTCCGCCGACAGCAGTGAGCAAGTTTTGAAAAAATTAAAAAAAAAAGATATGATGCTTAACTTGGCATGGAGACATTTATGAATAACTGACCGCGTGACCTTTCCTTTGACCTTGGTTTGATTAAACATAAATTTACATCATGATCATTTACAGTGTTGCCAGGTGTATGAGGATAGAGGGGATTGTGGAAAGAATATGCCAGACTATTTGATGTATATGTAGGCAAAGAAAAAATAAGCCGTAACTAGAGAGAGGGATCCAATTTAGTACTGTCTGGCCAGTCAAAGGACCCATTAACTCTCTCGTGGTAGTACCCCAACGGGTGGCTGCTGCCCTGGTCCACCAAATACCTAACTAGGTTGGTTTACTGTGAGCGATCAGACTAAAGTCTCCTGCCATCACCAATCAGCAGTGGCCAGCAGGGAGATAAAAACTGGACAAACTCCAACCATGTATAAGGCTATGTCTGAGGACTTTGTCTTGCAGTGGACTAGATAGGGCTGCATTTGTTATTGCTGCAGAAAACGTATTAACAGGGAAATATCCTCAGCAAAGCTCGCAATTTGATTATAATATCTATCCCAAAAAATACAAGCGAATATGATGTCTTCAGTGTGGGTTTTCCTACAAGATGAAATCTTACCCGCATGAAAGGGATTGTGAGAGCCTAATATTAAAACCCTTATAATAAATCGGTTAAAATCATAGTTTTGCTACAGATCATAATGATAAAGCAAAGTCAACATTTGCTTCTCCCCACTTAAAAACAATTCAGTCAGTTAAAAATCCTCTTCTGTTATTATTATTATTATCATTATTGCTATCCAAGCTACAACCCTAGTTGGAAAAGCAAGATGCTATAAGCCCAGGGGCTCCAACCGGGAAAAATAGCCCAGTGAGGAAAGGAAATAAGGAAATAAATAAATGAAGAGAGCAAATTAACAATAAATCATTCTAAAAACAGTAACAACATTAAAACAGACATGTCATATATAAACTATTAACAGCATCAAAAACAAATATGTCATAAATAAACTATAAAAAGACTCATGTCCGCCTGGTCAACAAAAAAGCATTTGCTCCAACTTTGAACTTTTGAAGTTCTACTGATTCAACCACCCGATTAGGAAGATCATTCCACAACTTGGTAACAGCTGGAATAAAACTTCTAGAGTACTGCGTAGTATTGAGCCTCGTGATGGAGAAGGCCTGGCTATTAGAATTAACTGCCTGCCTAGTATTACGAACAGGATAAAATTGTCCAGGGAGATCTGAATGTAAAGGATGGTCAGAGTTATGAAAAATCTTATGCAACATGCATAATGAACTAATTGAACGACGGTGCCAGAGATTAATATCTAGATCAGGAATAAGAAATTTAATAGACCGTAAGTTTCTGTCCAACAAATTAAGATGAGAATCAGCAGCTGAAGACCAAACAGGAGAACAATACTCAAAACAAGGTAGAATGAGAGAATTAAAACACTTGCTAAAATCAAAGTTTTAGTTTTACCAGATATTATTGTTATTTTTATTTCTATAATTTTCAATATTTTCGTAAACCCTTTTACTCGTTACGACAATCTCTCACAAAATCTTTTACTCGTAATTCTATTATTTCATAAACCCTTTTACTCGTAACACCATTCTTCAACCCATTTTTGGCAGCATGTAAGAAGAAATCTCAACCTGAAAAAGAATAAGCAAAAGAAAATAGCTCAACACGCTTAGTTCTCGTGATCTTCAAAATGCAATAATGAACTGCTTAAATACACAACGAGGAACCTATCCATCAAGATCTGACAGGTCAGCCTCCATTGATTAGCTCCACGCTACGCAATGTCCAATAAGGCTGCGTTTTCTCATATATGCTTTGATACTATAAGATGCCAAGTGACCCGCTTCAACAATAAAGGATAGTTATCACCTTTTTTGGAAGCTGATCAAATTGATCGGAATCGTATTCCATCTGAAGGGTAGTAACTGGTTTAGGGCTGACTATGAATTCTTAAGAAATGCTTCTTGAGTCCAATGATAGCTTTGTCTTTTAAGGTTTACGTGTTCTTTATCAGTAACGGCAGGATCTTAGCAGCAGGGCTCTACTCTCTCTCTCTCTCTCTCTCTCTCTCTCTCTCTCTCTCTCTCTCTCTCTCTCTCTCTCTCTCTCTCTCTCCAGTGGTGTAAGTATTAATGGCGTTTTTTTCTCAATCAAGTATGTTTCTCTTGTTCTAATTAATAGATTATAATGATTGGTTATGAGTCGACTGTCGTGGGTCGCAACTGGAATATTGGAGATACACACATAAAACCAGAAATAGACGGAAATAAGCATAGTTCGGGCAAAGATTTTACCAACTTAATAATCTTTGACCTGGAGGGACCAAACGATTTCTTCTTAACACAACCACAATGAATAGGTTCATAGAATACTCTCTCTCTTTCTCTCTCTCTCTCTCTCTCTCTCTCTCTCTCTCTCTCTCTCTCTCTCTCTCTTCTCGTTGCAAGGTGATATTTTGTCCTTAAATCTGTCTTCCCTCATAGAATTACAAAGTTAGACACGATCTAGTGGCGAGGAATCCGACCATGTTGTTTAGCATCAAAGAAAAATTCTTTGATCGTTTACAGAAATCATTTATATTTCATCATGGATTATTTATTGCTGTTGGACGAAAACCCACGATCAAAGGCATCGGGACCTGAGTCTGAAATTCGCAGCAATTTGGTGTTGTTGGCAAAAGAGATTAAGAAAATTGTGATGGGCGCCTTCAAAGCCTATAAAAAAAGGATTCGTTGTTGTCAGTAATTTCTTTTGCCTTTGCCAAAATCTCGAAAGGTATGTATACACCCCTGTCGTCTGTTTGTTAGTTTATTTATTAGTTTGATTGTTTGAGAGCAATTTTACACGAAAACTACTTTACCGATCCGATTTTGACCAAATATGGTAGTCATGTTGGATATGACCCAAGGATGAATCTGGATAACGTACACTCAGAAGCAAATGACCTGTCGTCTCCAGTCCGCCTCTGTCACCCCCAATATCTATATATTCCAGAATTTCAGGTGTAGAAGAGTTTGGTAGTTAAGAGGGAGGGCAACGGGCGGGTGGGGGGGGGGGGGGGGGGGGCGACGGTGTGCCGGAGAAGTACTTGTTAAGCTTGCCGCACACTGAGCCGGAACGGAACCGCCGCCTGAAGCCTTAGAACAGAACAGAAACGACGTCCAGCGCGCACACTGTCCCAGAAGCCACAGAACGGAACCGACGCAAAATTTTATATAAACGAAGGAAGTTTTCCTTAATCATAACTGAGTTTTTATTTAATTAATGTTACAATAATTAGATATTCTGTATATCAATCTTTTATTGAATCCGTAAGCCAGATGTTTTTATGTTTTCAAAAATGAAAATAATAATAATGATAATAATAACAATAATGATAACAATAATAGTAATAATAATAAATAATGATCACTCCTAAAATCTTTGTATTAAATCCAATGTTTACATCATTGTTATTAAAATACATTCGTCAAATTTCTGACATTAGAAAAATATTGGTTGCTATCACACTAACCTCCGAATTCCTCAGCAACCCTCTCCAAAACAACCGCTGCAGTCATTCTGCGCATGCGCAGCCTGTCAGACGCCACCGACGCTTCAGAAAAAATATCTTTCAAAGAATACTGAGTTGGTTCCGTTCTGTTCTGATGCGTCAGTTCCATTCTGTTCTGGCCCAGTGTGCGCAGTCAGGTAAGAATGCATACTTTCGATTTCTATCGGACGTTTCGGTTCTGTTCGGGCGCGTCCGTTCGGGGTCAGTGTGCGGCAAGCTTTAAGCTTGTCGCACACTGAGCCGGAACGGAACCGCCCCTTAAGCCACCAAAGCCTCAGAACAGAACAGAAACGACGTCTAGCGCACACACTGAGCCAGAAGCCACAGAACGGAACCAACGCAGAATTTTAAGTAAACGAAGGAAGTTTTCCTTAATCATAGCTGAGTTTTTATTTAATTGATGTTACAATGATTAGATATTCTGTGTATCAATCTTTTATCGAATCCATAAGCCAGATGTTTATATGTTTTCAAAAAAGAAATCATAATAATAATAATAATAATAATAATAGTAACAATAATAATAATAATAATAATGATAATAATAATAATCAATAATCACTTCAAAATTCTTTGTATTAAATCATAAGTTCACATCATTGTTATTAAAGTACATTCGTCAAATTTCTGACGTCAGCAAAAAATAAAAATAATAATAATAATAATAATAATAATAATAATCACTCCTAAAATCTTTGTATTAAATCATATGTTTACATCAATGTTATTAAAATACATTCGTCACATTTCTGACATTAAAAAAATATTGGTTGCTATTACACTAACCTCCGAATTCCTCAGCAACCCTTCTAAAACCACCGCTGCAGTCGTTCTGCGCATGCGTAGCCTGTAAAACGCCACCGACGCTTCAGAAAAAATATCTTTCAAAGAATACTGTGTCGGTTCCTTTATGTTCTGGCGCGTCAGTTCCGTTCTGTTCTGGCCCAATGTGCGCAGTCGGGTAAGAATGCATGCTTTCGATTTCTATCGGACGTTTCGGTTCTGATCGAGCGGTTCCGTTCGGGCTCAGTGTGCGGCAAGCTTAAAAGCTGTAAGGGGTGTGATGGTTGGGGAACCACGAAAAATTATGGATAAACGTAAATTCAGTATAATTTCTGCAGATCTTAATTCTATCATTATAATGATTCTAACTTATAATTATATGGTATATTTGTTGTGTTACTTGCTATGCCATTCTCACGAACAACTTGTGGACAAAATGGATCGATGTTTACAGTAGATTTGAAATATATTATGACCCGACTGAAAAATCTTTCGTAAACTCAAGCTAGGAGTCCTCTCTCTCTCTCTCTCTCTCTCTCTCTCTCTCTCTCTCTCTCTCTCTCTCTCTCTCTCTCTCTCTCTCTCTCTCTCTCTCTCTTCCCATATATATATATATATATATATATATATATATATATATATGTATATATATATATGAATAAATAAAATATATATATATATATATATATATATATATATTATATATATTATATATAAATATGTATATATATATATATATAATTTATATATATTATATAAATATATATATATATATTATATATGAATATGTATATATATATATATATTATATATATATATATATATATATCTATATATATATCTATATATATATATATATATATATATATATATACATATATATATATATATATATAAATATATTATATATAAATATATTATATATATAAATATATATATATATATATATATATATATATATATATATATATAGAGAGAGAGAGAGAGAGAGAGAGAGAGAGAGAGAGAGAGAGAGAGAGAGAGAGAGAGAGAGAGAGAGAGAGAGAGAGTGATTCTAGATGCGGAAAGAGTAGGGTAGGCAGATTAGGTCTTTAGAATGGTTACGAGAAAGGAGTCATTTTGTTTGAAAGTAATTCAATACCGATTCACAAGTATCATATTCATTTTAGTAATGATTCCAAATTATAATTACGTTTACAGACCCATATGTTGTGTTATTTGATATGATACTCCAACAGAAATGTTATTCACTAAAATAATGAATTTTAGAATAATTCTTAAATTTTGGTCTGGCTGAAAAACTTTACTCATACATAATTCACAAATCCAATAATAATTCATTTTATCAAGATAGCATATCAATAATTGGTTTGAAACAATTCAGCATATATGAGCAAAGTATTTCAGGGAAGACTTATGATTGTGTGGGAAGTCAATCATCTGAGACCAATAATATTACAAATCATCTTCATATTACTTTATGTATTCTCCTAGCTTACGATATGTAATGTTAGTTAGATGTATTCATAGCTTTTATGGTCCGTTGAGTATTTTTTTTTATTCATAAAGATACGGTTCACATTAAGGTAAGAAAGTGTGTGCCACCACAAATGAATTCCACTATAGTTTATAGATTCTATAGACAGGTCACTTAATGTTTGAAATATTGGATGGCAGAATCTTTAGGCATTATCTGTCATAGTTACTGATTACATGTTAATGTCTCTCTCTCTCTCTCTCTCTCTCTCTCTCTCTCTCTCTCTCTCTCTCTCTCTCTCTCTCTCTCTCTCTCTCTCTCTCTCAAATGTTGAATTAGGTAATGCAAAGATATTTTCTGTGAGGGTTCTTTGATTAAAAAGTGATATACTAAAATGATCACATTATATGCGTGAATCAAGCACTCTGTGATTGGTTAACTCATAAAACCATAGTGGATGGCTAGTGTAAGGTTTGGGAGAGAGAGCCAATGGACAGAAAGAAGTAATGTTCATATATGCATAACTGCTGCATACCAATTGTTGCTATGGTATCTTAAGAAAATGAATTGTTATTGGACTCGTGAAATGTGCATGAGTAAGGTTTATCGGTCTGACCAAAATTTACAAATTATTCCAAGTCATTATTTTAGCGAAAAACTCTGCTGGTAGAATGTTATATCGAATAACACAACAAATGGGTCTAAACAACGTAGTTATAATTTCCAAATCAATGCCAAAAATATCATAATACTGATGGACGATATTGAATAGGGAGCCGACGTCATGATGTCAATTAATATGGCAACGGCTACCCTGGTTAAACACTGTTCGGAAATATCCTCGTGCTGGCTGGCTGCTTTCAGCATAACGCAAAGTTGATTTCCTACTGCTCTGATGACAAAAATACATAAAGCGTGATAAAAAACCACTACATTTCAGATAATATACTGCCCTAATCCTATTCATATGGGATAATGACTGGAAAAGTCTAGTTAAAGTGTGGCTGTGTTAGAACACTGGTAAAGTCACAGGCCTGTCAGCGCATGAAGCAGTTGTTGTGAAACGGTACGTGGTAATTTGACATGAGACATCGGTTCTCTATTACTTTCAAATAAAATGCTTCCTTCCCAGTAACAGAACGCTTCCTCTGCCATACCCAACCATTTACGCCTTTAGAATCACACTTTTTCGATATATATGCAGTATGTATATATATATATATATATATATATATATATATATATATATATATATATATATATATATATACATATATAAATATATATATATATATATATATATATATATATATATATATATATATATATATATATATATATATATATATACGCTTATAGACGCAAAGGGCTTCGGTTTGATTTCTCCAGTCTCCTCTATCTTGAGCTTTTAAATCAATACGCCTCCATTCATTGTCTCCTACTTTACGTTTCATAGTCCTCATCCATGTAAGTCTGTGTCTTCCAACCCTCCTAATGCTTTTTGGAGCCCAGTTGAAAGTTTGGTGAACTAATCTCTACTAGGGAGTGCGAAGAACATGCCCAGACCATCTCCATCTACCCCTTACCATGACCTCATCCACATTTTGAATCGGGTAATCTCTCTTATAATTTCATTTCTAATCCTGTCCTGCCATTTAACTGCCAATATTCTTTTAAAGGCTTTTCTCTCAAATCTACAATATCTGTTGGATAGTGTTTCATCGTCATACCATGACTTATGTTCATACCGTAACACCAATCTCACTAAGCTGATGTATATATATATATATATATATATATATATATATATATATATATGC
>NC_090740.1:68942217-68944717 GCF_036898095.1 Palaemon carinicauda | reverse complement strand
AATGTTAAGTAAAGGACAAATATGTTGTTAGTTTATTTTTGTGTGTGAATATCATTACACAATACATACTGAACCAATTTCAACGAAATTTGGTGGGCGGAGGTTAAGACCTAAGAAAATACATCGAAGTACAAGTACGCAGTGGAGTTGGGAGCAAAATAATACTGCTGGGGGAGGGGGGGGGGGGGTGTGTCAAAGCAGGCATGCTGCCCTCCGCTGACTGGATGCCCCTTTAGTTAATGATGGAATGACATTTCTTTTATTGGTCAGTCCCGCTGCTTCTTGCCGGGCAGTTAGTCTGATGAAATTGTTACACCTGATTTGGACGATGTTACATGATACGGGTAATCGTGACTACAGCAATGATAACATGATACCATATTCTAATATAATAAGGGAATTAGAAATAACTCTTTTGAATGACAATCAATCATCGGCAGCTATTATCTATAATGACACTACTACTACTACTACTGCTACTAATACTATTTAAATTAGTGATAATATAATAACGATAAAAATAATCATATAAACGATAATATTAAAAATAATGATGGTGATAATAAAACAAATAATAATAATAATAATAAGGATAATGATAATAATGCAAATATTAATATCGATAAAAATTATAATAATAACGAGAACCATATTTTGATATTGCAAACCAAATTGTATACTTTCGCTAAAACAGATGTCGCTAATCCCACTTAACAAACATTCTAACTCTACTTGTTTAACAGCAGCTGCATAAATGTTAAGTATCCTCACTAATCACGTTTCGTCTGTATGATAATCAGTGCAGATATAATTTCAGTTCAGTTACCGAACTTGATTGTCTCGCATATAATTGTTCAAATGTTTGATGACTGTTACGATCTTAAAATCGTTACGGGTTCTTTTGATAAGTAAAATAAATGTCAACAACAACCAATTAAATATGAAAAATTAATATAAAAAGAAACTCACGAAAAAACACAACACGTTTATTCACAAACTTATATAAAGCAAACCAACGTTACTAATTCGTTTACTTTAACTGACAAATCAAATCAATCAAACACCAACAGAAAAGGGGAACAGTCAGTAAGTAGAAATACTTAGGAATAGTTTTCTGCAGCTGCTGAGACGATACTGGTAAGGAGACTTCAGGCTTGAGAACCTTGCAGAAAGGTGACTGAAGTTCAGATGAAACTGGCACGATGACTGGATTCAAAGACGTCACAAAAAGGGTGGCATCAAGGAGGGACCTCAGAGATCTTCTACCAATAATTCGATGATACTGTTGAAGTAAGGCTTGAGAACGTTGCAGAAAGGTGGCTGAAGTTCAGATGAAACTGGCACGATGACTGGATTCAAAGACGTCACAAAAAGGGTGGTATCAAGGAGGGACCTCAGAGATCTTCTACCAATAATCCGATGATACTGTTGAAGTGAGGCGTAGGAACGTTGCAGAAAGGTGGCTGAAGTTCAGATGAAACTGGTACGATGACTGGATTCAAAGACGTCACAAAAAGGGTGGCATCAAGGAGGGACCTCAGAGATCTTCTACCAATAATTCGATGATACTGTTGAAGTAAGGCTTGAGAACGTTGCAGAAAGGTGGCTGAAGTTCAGATGAAACTGGCACGATGACTGGATTCAAAGACGTCACAAAAAGGGTGGCATCAAGGAGGGACCTCAGAGATCTTCTACCAATAATCCGATGATACTGTTGAAGTGAGGCGTAGGAACGTTGCAGAAAGGTGGCTGAAGTTCAGATGAAACTGGTACGATGACTGGATTCAAAGACGTCACAAAAAGGGTGGCATCAAGGAGGGACCTCAGAGATCTTCTACCAATAATTCGATGATACTGTTGAAGTAAGGCTTGAGAACGTTGCAGAAAGGTGGCTGAAGTTCAGATGAAACTGGCATGATAACCAGATTCGAAGACGTCACAAAAAGGGCGGCATCTAGAAGGGACATCAGAGGTCTTCTTCCAAGAATTCGATGATAGTTTTAAACTAAGGCAGGCTGTAGGCAGTGTTGGCTACTTCTCGTCACAAGCAGGGAGGGCTGGTTGCTTCAATTTGTCCCTTCTTCTCGGCCATAACAGGATTTTTTAGCGGTACGCTTTTGTTGTCTGAAGGGAAGGTTAGAATCTGGCTCTATTAGCCTTTTGGCTTCTCTGTTTCTTATCTCGTTAGGACTTGGATCTTATCTGCATCGGACATAGTTTCTCTCTTGTCTTATATGGTGTCCTATCTCTCTTGGACAATCTGTTCCTGAAGTTTATATACCCATGTATGGGCAGTGGTCATTTCCACAGAAGGCGTTTTTTTTTTAACAATTCTGCATCTCTATTGGCTTCCTCAAAAACACCCACTTCGATCACGCCATGGAAGCTTCTAGACGAAATTTCTGATGCAGTCTGGACCACGAGTTAAGTCGTAACAAAAGGGCAGCACGTGTCCTTTCATGATGACATATTTCATAAACATGGATTTCCCTCAGGCTGT
>NC_090740.1:68932217-68937217 GCF_036898095.1 Palaemon carinicauda | reverse complement strand
ATGAATGCTATTTATGCAAGTACTTACAACACATGCTGATAGAATCATCCGTAGTGATGAAAAAATAGATTGATAAATGAGTAAGGGATGATGATCAGACAAAAATATACTGACATAGCCTTTGACAATTTTTTTTCTTTTTTGAGAATCATTAGTTTTAAATACGTGTAGGCTAGCTTTTGCATGTTTGTTTATTAGGTTTTCATCTGTTTGTTAGTATGAGTTCAGAAGATGTTACCACAAGGTGAGCAATTGATTATAATCTCTTGGGAGAGATAGGAATGTGATTTTTGGTAACCAAATTCAAAAGATATTTTGTGATTGTCATCAAATGATTGGATCTTGGGAGAGATAGGAATGTGGCTTTCCAGGAGGAAGGACCTTGATGAAGGGATTTCTCAGCCTTTTGAAGGCCTATAGTCCCCAAACTTTCTTTATCTAGTATAAAAACAAATCGTTCAAAAGTAACACATGAAACCATTACTTGAAATAATGTATTTACTGATGTTTTTGTGTAAACATATAAATATAGAATAACAATTAATTATGTTTTGAAAATATAAAGTAGAGCATAATAAGTCTGATATGAATTCGTCTATCTATAACTTTTCAGCATTTTCACACAAGAATTATTGCTGCCAGACATGTCATAAACATGCAATGCTTAGTTGGATAGTGAACATCATACTAATGTTTTGAATACAATCTATCATATAATGAAAGTCGATAAGTGAAGATAATCCATTTATCTATCCTTTGATGCAAACAATGGATGAACTTTGAATGGGGTAACGCATTCGCCAAGACGCTTCTGGTCTTCCGTCCTATCATGCAAGTTAAGCGTGACTGGGTCTGGCAAGTTCTTGTTTTAGTCAAAAAAAAAAAAAAAAAAAAAAAAAACCCTCGAAATCCATGGGACAGGGACTGAGACTACCAACCTCACCTTTTAAACACTAACAAAAACTCGATAGGGATAAAGTTTCTGGTGCCAATCACTCAAAGGTGAGAACAACAACAAATGCAATCGTTTCTAGCTATGTCTGGCCTTTGGCCAGTTTTCATTTCGACGCTGCCCTTTACGGATTGGTGATGATTGAAAACTTTTGTCTGAACGCTCACAACAAACACTGACTGGTACTTCTTGGTGATCATAACGATATATAAACCCTTTCATCACGTTAATGCATCCCCACTCAGAAAGGGCGAGAAAGATATATATGTATATATAAATATGTGTGTATATATGTATGCGTGTGTGTATGTATATAAATATATGTGTGTGTATATAGATAGATAGATGAATAGATATATAGATTTAGTTGCCCTTTCTACGAAAGGAGATATATGTTTAAAAATATATATATTTACACGCTCAGGTTAGCATTTTAACAATGAATCGCATATCTAGGCGATTAGATAATTCCTTTTGAAAACAGCTCCTAAGTAAAATGTTAATTGTGGTCTGTATCTAGATTTTTTTCTTTGAATAAATATAATTACAAGCTCGTACTTCGCTGTACAAAAACAAGAGTTGGATGAGACGAAAAAAAATGATGCTCAAGACCTTAAAAGGAGGAAGATCAAGATAAGAAATCATAATTGAAATCTTGTGTCTCAGTTGACGGACACTTCTTAAGTATACTGTAGAGAGCGTCTGGAATTCATTTCAGGACTATGATATTGCTATATTATTTCCATCCCTTTCCTGCTTTCTCAGGGTTATGATATTCTCATATTAGTTCTTTTATTTTCTTGTTTCCTTATCTTTGACAAGAGATTGTCCAATAATGATGCAGTTCAAGACAATAATGTTCCTTAATCGGTTTATGAAACTCTTTACTTGGGTTTTATCATCATCATCATCATCTCCTACGACTATTGACGCAAAGGGCCACGGTTAGATTTCGCCAATCGTCTCTATCTTGAGCATTTAAATCAATACTTCTCCATTCATCATATATTACTTCACGCTTCATAGTCCTCAGCCATGTAGGAGTGGGTCTTCCATCTCTTCTAGTGCCTTGTGGAGCCCATTTGAAATTTTGGTGAAATATTCTCTCTTGGGGAAGGCGAATAGCATGCCCAAACCCTTTCCATCTACCCCTCATCGATCTCATCCACATATGGCACTCGAGTAATCTCTCTTATAGTTTCATTTCTAATCCTGTCCTGCCATTTAACTCCCAATATTCTTCCGAGGGCTTTGTTTTCTATTGTGTTATTGTCATACCACGACCCATGTCCATACAGTAACACCGATTTCACTAAACTGATATATAGCCTCATTTTTATATGGAATTTCAGGGGATTTGATTTCCAAATTCTACTTAACTTAGCTATTGTAGGATTTTTTTTTTTATATTTCATTAAACTCAAATTCTAAAGATTCTCTATTAGAGATCATAGTTCCTAAATATTCAAATGATTCCACCTCATTAATCCTCTCTCCTTTCAATGGTATTTCATCTTCCATTGCATATTCTGTTCTCATCATCCCTGTCTTCCTTCTATCTATTTTGAGTCCAACATCATGTGATATTTCATGCATTCTGTTAAGCAAGCTTATCAAGTCCTGTTTTGCTTTGCTAATAAGGACAGCGTCATCAGCATACTCTAGGTCAGCTAACTTCCTGTTACCAATCCAGTCTAATCCTTCTCCACCAACCCCAACTGTTCTACGCATTACAAAATCCATGAGGAGGATAAAGATCATAGGTGACAACACATTCCTTGCAGTACTCCATTGCCCACCTGAGATTCATTTGCTACGACTCCATTAACACTGACTTAGCACTTGCTATCCTCATGAACAAACTTAATAAAATTTACATGTCTAAGAGGAACTGCATATTAACGCAGAACTTTCCACAAAATTAGCTGGTGCACATTATCAAAGGCTTTTCATAGTCCACAAATGCCATCACGTTGCTGTACAGTTGGCTTCATTAATTCCGGGACACTAGCGTCTCCTTAGATTCCCAAGAAGTGTAACGGAATTGATAAAGCCAACTGTACTACATGTCTTAAAATGAAAATTTGGTCAGTACAACTTCTACCTTTTCGAAATCCGGCTTGTTCATCTCTCAGCTTTATATCAATCTTTCTATTCTCTTTAGAATAATTAGAGCCTACTATGTATATTCATGACAACTGATGAAAGTGTGATGCCTCCGTAATTGTTGTAATCAGTCAGATCTTTTTTTTCATGCCATTTTCATCAACACTCCTAGCTCCCATTCTTCAGGTTTTGTCTCTTCACGCCACATTCTACAAAAGAATCTTGTAAGTAATCTGGGAGTCACTTCATTTTCGGCCAATATCATCTCAGCAGTTATTCCATCGTAACCAGGGTCTTTCCATCTCTTGAGTTTATTTATGATACCTTCGACTTCAAACACAATGAATTCATTCATGGGCTTCAAAGTTTTCCTCAGCATCAGGTACTGTATATCAATCAAATTATTCCCTTCATATCTTCTGTTCATGACCTCACTATAGTGTTCCAACCAACGCTGCCATTCTTCATCTTCTCTTTTTAATGAGTATATGCTTCTTCTTCTTTGCCCCAGTAGAGATTTCATTAATAATTCTGTGATCAATTCTTACACCATAGCCAATACCCGAATTTATAGTTTGGTCAATCTCATCTGCTTTCCAGTCTAAATACTCTCTCCAGTCATACCTGGCTTTTCTTTTGACTTCACTATCAATAGTGGAATACTGAGAATGCTCTACCTTGTAATTTTCATTATTTCCTCGAAAACTTTCAACAATTAATTTTTGTCTTTGACTCTTTTTGATGATATCCCACATATAATTTGATATCCATGGTTTTCTCTTTGTAACTGCGTGTCCCAAAACTTCCCTACCAACTGACTGATATATGTTCTTATTTAATTGTCTGCTCTTCTTCTCTTAGAGTCTCTAATACAGCAAATCGATTCTTACATTCAATTACAAAGGTTTCTCTGTGCTCTTCTTCTAAAAATTTAGTTGTATCAAACCTAGGTATTCTATCTACATTTCTGTTGGACTCTTTCAGTTTTAATTTTAGTGTGGCAATGAGGAGCTGGTGATCACTACCAATATCTGCAACTCTATAGCTTATTACATTTCTTAGAGACCTCCTTCTCTTTTTATCTATGGCAATGGGATCTATTTGATATTTGTAATTGCCACAAGGTGAAGTCTATGTATAATTGTGGATGTCCTGGTGCTTGAAATGGGTACCTCCAGTAACAAGATTTTTTGTTAAAAAGAAAGAAAAAAACTTATAAAATGTGCCCCATTTTCATTTGCAACTTCGCCAAGAGCCTCAGCACCCATCACATTATACCTTGCTTATTCCTTCCAACTTTACATTTATTATTATTATTATTATATTATTATTATTATTATTAGCTAAGCTACAACACTAGTTGGAAAAGCAAGATGTTATAAGCCCAAGGGCTTCAACAGTAAAAAATGGCCAAGTGAGGAAAGGAAATAAGGAAATAAATAAACGATATAAAAAGTAATGAACAATTAAAATAAAAAAGAATATTTTAAAACCAATGGAATTAAAATAGATATTTCATATATATACTATAAAGAATTAGAAGACCTAGGCCTACATGGCTTAGGACTATAAAGTGCGAAGTAGGAAATGATGAATGGAGAAGTATTGAATTAAAAGCTCAAGACAGAGACGACTGGCGAAATCTGACCGAGGCCCTTTGCGTCAATAGGCGTAGCATGAGATGATGATGATGATGCTGATGATATAAACTATAAACATACTTATTTCAGCCTGTTCAACATAAAAACATTTGCTGCAAGTTTGAACTTTTGAAATTCCACTGATTCAACTACCCGATTAGGAAGATCATTCGACAATTTGGTCACAGCTGGAATAAAACTTCTAGAATACTGTGTAGTATTGAATATCATGTTGAAGCAGGCCTAACTATTAGAATTAATTGCATGCCTTGTATTACGAACAGGATGGAAATGTCTGGTAA
>NC_090740.1:68924717-68927217 GCF_036898095.1 Palaemon carinicauda | reverse complement strand
TATTTGCTTTGAAAGTAATTCCGATAACACATATCATTTCCTCGGCAAAGAAATACAAATTTGAACGTCGAAGAACATTAATGATGCTGCAACTCATAATAATTCTGGTTAGAGTAATAGTACTCAAGATAATGAAGAGAAAGAAAAGATTAAAATGTAATTATCGCCGCAGTAATGAGCGCATGGGATTAACGGAGCAGCATTGGGGCAATTATCTTTTGCACGTGGTTTGTATTTCTCATTTGCATCCAACGTTTATTCCAATACATAAGAAATACGTACATACAAAGACAATGAAAACGCTGGAAAAACATGGGGTCTCCCTTATATAATAAACAACAAGTGTCTGGATACACACACTCATATATATATATATATATATATATATATATATATATATATATATATATATATATATATATATATGTTTTTCAAAAAGGCCCATAAAAGAAACACAGGAAATACAAATAAATCACACTACATTTCGGTCAATAAACATCGACCCTCTTGTACCAACCGTGTTTCACACAATTGTACATAATTCCTTTTGTATATATTATGCTTGTATCTTCGCTCCTCCCTCGCACTAAAACGAACATGAAAATTCCTGTCTGGTTTTTCCTCTGTGATATTGTCTGTCTTGTGAACTTGTCATGTCCTGTTGCCTCGAGGTTTTGTATATAAGGAGAGTGTTCCACAACAATATAACTCAGTCGTTTCCAATCTGCCTTTGATTTCACAACTCCTCTCTCGGCCCGTCACACTCTTTTTACTTTACATCCTGAAGAGGGTCGATGTTTATTGACCGAAATATAGTGTGATTTATTTATATTTCCTGTGTTTCTTTTATGGGCCTTTTTGAAAAAACATACATATATATATATATATATATATATATATATATATATACATGCATACATATGAATATATATGATATATATATATATATATATATATATATATATATATATATATATATGTGAGTGTATATATATCAATATATATATACATATATACAGACACACACACCAACACATACACACACACACACACATATATATATATATATATATATATATATATATATATATATGTATATATATGTATATGTATATATGTACATGTATATACAGTATGTATATATATATATATATATATATATATATATATATATATATGTGTGTGTGTGTGTGTTTGTTTGTGTGTGTATGTGCATGTGGCTGAGGATTATGCAGTGTGAAGTAGGCCCTTTTTGTCAATAGGCGTTGGAGGATATGATGATGATGATATATAAATACATACATACACACACACATATATATATATATATATATATATATTAGATATATATATACACACATATGTATTTGTATAAATATATATATATATATATATATATATATATGTGTATATATATATATATATATATATATATATGTGTGTATATATATATATATATATATATATATATATATATATATATATATATATATATATATATATATTTCTTGTCACGCTGTCGGGCAATTCCTTAGAAAACAACAATGCCCCACAAATTGTCCAAACTCGCGTGTTATTGTTAGGAAAGTGTGAGGGGTGGGAAGGCTTGCATCTGTGTGCATGCATATCTATCTATCTTTATTTAGCAGTAATTTTTGACGGGTTCCGTACACTAGTAACATGGTAATTATCTACGAATAGTGGAATATACTAGCTGCTAGTAATATAGATGATTGATAGCAACCGTTAGTAGATTGAACAGGGAACCAGCCACCCATTGAGATACTACTGCTAAATAGTTTTGGTTCTTTGATAGGCCAGACAATACTACATTGATGCCTCCTTCTGGTTATGGCTCAATTTTCCTTTGCCTACACGTACACCGAACAGTTTGGCCTTTTTTTCCACATTCTCCTCTATCCTCATACACCTGTCAACAATGGGATTACCAAACAATTCATCTTAGTTGAAGTGGTTAACTACCCCACTTTAATTGTTCAGTGGCTACTTTCCTCTTGGTAAGGGTAGAAGAGACTCTTTAGCTATGGTAAGCAGCTCTTCTAGGAGACGGACACTCCAAAATCAAACCATTGTTCTCCAATCTTGGGTAGTGCCATAGCCTCTGTACCATGATCTTTCACTGTCTTAAGGTAGAGTTCTTTTGCTTGAGGGTACACTCGGGCGTACTATTCTCTCTCATTTCTCATCCTCTTTTCTTTTGTGTATTTTTTTTTTATTTTTAAAATTTATATAAGAAAGATCTATTTCAATGTGGTTATTGTTCTTACAGTATGTTATATAATTGTTCATTACTACTTTCGTTGCTTATTTATTTCCTTGTTTCCTCTCCTCGCTTAGCTATTTTACTATGTTTTAGCCCTTGGATTATATGACACTGCATTTCTATCTAGGGTTTTAGCTTAGCTAATTATAATGATAATAATAATAATAATAATAATAATAATAATAGAGTATGATAACGATGTGCGGGAAGTAAGTT
>NC_090740.1:68904717-68919717 GCF_036898095.1 Palaemon carinicauda | reverse complement strand
AAAACATTGCGGAAACAATAAGCAAAGATATCAATGAGCGATTACAAAAGCAAAATCTAATTATAATTGCAAAATGAAATAAAAGGAAGTGGAATCAAAGAAAATAAATAGGAGAAAAAGTAATTTTAACGACGAATATAAAGTTTAATAATTTGCCAAAAACTGAAATAAATCGAAAAGTGGAAGTTGAAATCGACAAGTGAAATAAAACAGAATTAAAAAAAAAAAAAGATAAAAGTCAAAATTAACATAGCAAGTAAGCCCCTGGAAATGATCAGCTGGAAAATTCCCAGCAAAAAGTAAAGACATTTTAAATCAGAACATTTCTGTCAATATTATCAGCAGATGAGAGGGAACGTCGGCAGAGAGACATAACTCCAGGCCAGCAATTGAAGGTTCATAGGTACACGCGAAAATAGGAGGCTGATTCCTTATCTGTATAAACAGAATATAAACAAGACCGAACCGGTGAAGAAAATAAGATTCCTCGTTAGCTGCGTTCACTCTCGTCTGTAATTCCGAAATTGGATCTCGAAATTATGTGACGGCAGAAATTTCACATTATAATTATTATTTACCGAGAGGTAAATTTGTTATATGAAATGAAGATGTAATCATTATACTGCTCTTCCTTGATATTTAAATTTTGGAAATGAATACATACAGTGAAGAGTTGGAAATTCGCTTGAGCGAATTCAGAAGCATGATTATTACTGAAAGAGAATGAAGTGTTGCAAAATGATTCTTATCTTAGTTGCAGCTTTTCTTACTGTGTAAAAACATACGTGATATGACGTCACTTAAATCGTTAGATGGAATTTATATTAATATGAGCATTTTCATCTTGCTATCTGAGATTCCGGCAAATTTAAAACGTCCATCCTGATAAAGAAAAGGTAGAAATTAGATCTGAATTAATTGTTCTAGAATTAGAAACACATGGTACATCTTAGTTTTGCATCTACCGGTCATAAGGGTAAACCCCTTGATACTCATTCAGTCTTTATAGTTATTGACAGCCAAGATCGTAACAATATACGGGCACCATTTATACCACATCAAATGATGATGACTTCATAAAATTTCCCGAGTTTTATTAGTCTTGAAAAATTAACTAATAATAGCAACGTCCCTTTACTTGTTCGCATTAAAGGCCTATCAAATAATTCCCTAGAGTTTAATGTAATATGTATTGATATCAACGGACAAGGCTGTCGGCGTCATAAATGTTGAGACCCAAACATTGGTGTATGACTTCGCTCGTTTGCAGGAGCCTCATTTTCTTGACAGGGGAGGATTTCTAAGTGACATATATACGTTATTTTGTTCTTACGATATTTGACTACAGGTTAGTGGCATTGGATGGTTGTTCGAGAGGTCAGTGATGCATCTTTTAAACGTTTTCTACGTGTTTATTAAAAGTCCTTAACAAGATTTTTATGAGTAGGATGTCGTCATCATAAATCAATTATGGTTAATTTTAATGATACACACACATGCATATATATATATATATATATATATATATATATATATAAATATATATATGTATATATATATATATATATATATATATATATATATATATATAAATATATGTATATATATTGTATTATATATATATATATATATATATATATGTATATATACATATATATACACACACTCATATACTGTGTATATATATATGTATATATATATATATACATGTATATATGCACACACTCATATACTGTATATATATATATATATATATATATATATATATATATATACAATACAATATATATATATATATATATATATATATATATATACACAGTATATGAGTGTGTGTATATATACATGTATATATATATATATATATATATATATGTATGTATATATATACATATATATATATACAATACATATATATATATATATATATATATATATATATATATATATATATACATATATATACATATATATATATATATACATATACACTACAATGCATATATATGTATATATATACATATATACAATACAATACATATATATATATATACATATACACTACAATGCATATATATGTATATATATACATATATACAATACAATACATATATATATATATATATATATATATATATATATATATATATATATATATATATATATATAAGACAGAAAAAGAGGAAGACGGAGAAAGAGATAGGTATCCACTTAAGCGGTCATTATGTTCACATGAAAGCTCACGACAATTTGCATGGCTAATCCAGCGCCCTGGGTCGTTCTCACAGACCAAACCACATCGAGAGTCTCAAATTACAGAGCAGCTATCGACTTAATGAAAGTATTTGTGGGCAAAGC
Organism: Palaemon carinicauda; assembly: GCF_036898095.1. Classification (NCBI taxonomy): domain Eukaryota; kingdom Metazoa; phylum Arthropoda; class Malacostraca; order Decapoda; family Palaemonidae; genus Palaemon; species Palaemon carinicauda. The sequence goes on along the minus strand of NC_090740.1, from coordinate 68,917,359 downwards.
AAGAAGAAGCAAAGAGAAGTACCAGTTTCATGATGCTGAAGGGATTCATTATCTCCCTCGTGTGTGCACATATGCATACTAAGACCGGAAATTTCTGTACACGCTGATTTTTGCAATTTAAAAAGTATAACTTTTTAACTTGCTTGCATTCTTTATTTTCGTTGGTAAGAAAAATCCATATGATATTTCACTTACTATTTATTGTAAGTAATACCTTCTCTGGGAGCTGTTGGACATTTAAGAAGGCATTGCCTCTTTTCCATAGGAGGTGAGTTATGACTAAACTGTTAAACAAATCCGTAATTCTAATTGGAAATTATTCGTAAAAATATAAAGTTCTTAGCCGTATTTCAGTGAAATAGAGGCGACCATATTTTTTACCCTACTTGGTTATTATCTTTTTACGGGTTGGTGAACGTAATATTACTCCTTAATGTCAATATATCCGTTTTTAAACGGCAAATGCCTGGCAACAGTTATTCCAGGATTGGTTTACGTTCATTTCCCAAAACTGGAACTTGGCGCGAGTATGTGGAGCTTCATTTGAACAAACTGTTTTCTTTTCATCATTTCATAAAACAGAATTACGAGAACTGATAAGGATTAATTTACTATATTCATAAAGATCTTCTGGACACTTACTCTGTTATTTTACCGCTAAATTGCTAAAATCCGAAATTCGGGAAATCCGAAATTCGGGAAAGAAATGAAGTCAGTAACTGAAACCCGAGAAACAGCTGTCTAACGCCAAACCGCCATTGCTGTTTGCAAGTCCTCTTTGTTATTGATTTTATTCTATCTCAGCCTCCCTCACCTAGCACGAAATTCATGTATTAAGAACTTAACAAGAGAACTTTTATTTTATTATTACAAAATCAAATTCTCACTTTAACTGTTGAAGGATCTGAAGAATTATGTATTTTCTTTAATATTTACTCCTTTTTTCTAATTTTCGGTAACTGTTCTTTTTATATTAGAACCAGGACTAGGCTCTAAAAGGTTATGATTAACCAAGTTTTGTTGGATTCGCAGCAAAATCATTAGGAATAATAATAATTCAATTTTCAGTATAGTAAATTAGTTTCTGTGATGTTAAAAACAACACATAATCTATTAGTTTAATATTGTTCTGGTTTCTACTATCCGGTGTAAGAACTATATATTCCCAGAGATGAATAACAACTGTACAAAAGCCTCGTATGATTAAGCTTAAAGGAAGAATTTTTACATATATAATTCCCTTTATATTCACTGTCATTGAGAAGAGATTCACAGAGAAGAGATGGGCGCAATTAAAGTAAAACTGAAAGCTAGAGGATACTGAGTGCTGGGGCCCGGGAGCCCATTCTGCACCCATATTGGAGAAATGATTCGGGAACAAGATATAATTAAAGGCAACAAATTAAGCGCAAAGATATTCAAGTAGTTACTACGGTGTTCCATTTAAGGTACACTGAAGGCTTTGTCGGGGTCATTCTCTCCAAGTAATGGCCTATTCATTAGATACATCTCTCTCTCTCTCTCTCTCTCTCTCTCTCTCTCTCTCTCTCTCTCTCTCTCTCTCTCTCTCTCTCTCTCTCTCTCTCTCTCTCTCTTCATATTTCTTAAAACTTCTTTTTGGTTTCATTATGCAGACATACGGATTTTTTACATTTTATTTGATCACGTTTTGTTATGTTGTTTTCAATTTCAGTATTCATTTTTTTCCCTTAAAACCCCTCTAAATAAAAAGATACTTCTTTATCTTTAAGAGATTCGTCTTTAAGAACCTTTTCAAGATGCAATATTCTACAATTGATAAAATCCGAATCCTTCAGTAGCAAAAGCATAAATAAGCAGCTTAAGTTATTAAGGGATTTCAAATTCGTCTGACAAAATGAATCAACTGCGTTAATTCTATTTGTCTGACCAAATTAATAAACTAAGTCGATTTCGACGGAGGGAGAATCGACAGACTTTATTAGTGAGTCGACAGAGTGTGTGTTTTCTGAAGGGTACCTCCAGCGTAACTCTCCGAAGGTCCAACTCCAACCTCTTCGGGTAATCTGAGTCATTTTGTTGTCAAGGAACTTCGTAATTTTGAAAGAAGAATGGCTGAGATGATTAAGTAATTTACTCGCATTTGGGGGCAGTGGAGGGACGACTACAGGAAAATTATAGACGGCGGATTTCGGAGGAAAGAAATCTACTCTTTACTTTACTTAAGGGTCAAATCAGAATGTTAAGTTTAATTCTTTACTGTACTGTTCTTATATATAATTAGAGGTTACTTTAATGTTAACATTATTACTAAAATAATTCATTACTCTTTAGGCTTCTTTGCATAATATTTGAATGTTATGTCTATTGCTTTATATTTTTTCTATTCAATATAAAAAAAGATTCAATATTGTGTAAATCAAATTTAGAATTTTACAGTTGATACTAATATTCTATTCAAATTTGGAAAAAAAAATGCAACAATTGAAATAACAAAAAGAAAAAGAAACCGCGATAGAATAAACAAATATTTGAAAGATCAATTTGCATGAATATGAAGACAGGTTAAAATGAAAAAAACTGAAATTAGAAATATTTTGGATAAGCATTTACATAGATATTCTAAGTATATGATCTGCGACAAAGATTCACATTGGAAAATATATTACGAAATGATAAGAAGTCGAGATGAATCGAGAGGATATCGCATCCGGAGAGATCTTGTGAATGCGGCTAATATAATCTCCTCGATATAATAAAGAATAATTGTCTGGCTATATATATATATATATATATATATATATATATATATATATATATATATATATATATATATGTATATATATATGTATATATATATATATATATATATATATGTATACATATTTATATATTTATATATATACATACATACACACACGCATATATATATATATATATATATATATATATATGTATATATATATATGTATACATATTTATATATTTATATATATACATACATATATATATATATATATATATATATATATATTATATACTATATGTATAAATATATATATATATATATATATATATATATATATATAAATATATATATATATATATTTATACATATAGTATATATATATACATATATATATATATATATATATATATATATACTATATGTATAAATATATATATATATATATATATATATATATATATATATATATATATGTATATATATATGTATATATAGCTACTCGTCCTCCGCCCCGTTCTTCGGCTAGGGAGAAAAGGAGTAGTCATACCATTGTGAGAGTAGGTACGCCGAGGAAAACATAAGCTTTCACAAATTGCCAAAACTGCCTTGCTGTAGATTGGAAATCTGTGCGTGTGCGCGTAAATCTACGCAAACATTTAGCCTTTACTTGACGGGTTGGGTACACTAGTCAATATATATATATATATATATATATATATATATATATATATATAAATTTGAACACTACGAGTGTACTTGCATACTAGAATATATATATATATATATATATATATATATATATATGTATATATTACATATATATATATATATATATATATATATATATATATATTATATATATATATATATATATATATATATATATATAAATTTTAACACTACGAGTGTACTTGCATGCTAGAATATATATATATATATATATATATATATATATATATATATACATATATATATATATATATATATATATATATATATATATATTCTAGCATGCAAGTACACTCGTAGTGTTAAAATTTTCGGTCTTATATATAAGAAACAAGATGGAAAATCACGACCTTTAAGAAACTCAAACTAAAGTTTCGTTCAGAGATTTTGGCCGAATTTTAGCCAAGCATACTAACATATATATATGGATGTAAGTTACATTTAAAATAAATATTCAGATTTACCCTGTACATTAATTCTCTTGATTCCAGCTATAGCAACATCAGTTATCAATACGCTCTGTGGAATGAAATGCCGAGACATAACAGATTGCAGCTTGTACCAAACCGACAGGACTTGTTGCAGTCTGCAGTAACACTCAACGTTTTCTTTGGGGATTTTGACAAAAACTTCAAAGGGATCAATGGCAAACATTAAGTCTGCATTTCCGAGGACTAGGATTTGATCCCAACCCGGAGATACGACAATGAGTAAGAGATCTGCTGGAGTCACCAAAAAGGTAATAGGATAACAAGTTCGCCCCTAGAGGTTAATGATATATATAATATATATATATATATATATATATATATATATATATATATATATATGCATATATATACACACACATATATATAAATATATATATATATATATATTATATATATATATATATATATATATATATTTATATATATATAAATATATATATATATATATATATATAATATATATACATGTATATATATATATATATATATATATATATATATATATATATATATATATATATATATAATATCAGCCGTTATTAATAATCCACTACAGGACAAAGGCCTCAGACATACCCTTCCACTTGCGATTGTTTATGGTCTTTCTTTGACATTCAACACCACAAACTTTCTTACTTCGTCAAGCCATCGTGTTCTCTTCCTTCCCCTGTTTCTTTTAACATCTATAAGGACTCATTCTGTTAGTCTTAATGTCCATCTATTATCTGTTATTCTCATTTTATGTTCTCCCCACGTCCATTTCTTTTTCTTACATGTTGTTAGAATATCATCTACTTTAGTATGCTCTGGTATCCATGTTGCTCTTTTTTGTGTTATTCCAATCACTATTCCTTGAGTAGATATTTAACTTGTAATTAGCTTATGTTCTAAGGCTGATGCAGAAGTTAATACTGTAGCACCATCTCATTGAATATCTTTCTTTTTAGAAAAGTAGTATTTTACATTTCATAATCACATGCTTATCCTTCTTTTAATTTCGGTTCCTTTTCTTGGGGAAGCACTGAATGTCTTTCTTAAGATATTTTCAAGAGGTTTGTCCAAAATTTTTACTTGTTGGCTCTTTGTATTTTCATTGGATATAATCTTATTTTTACTCATATTCATTTTCAGTCCTACGTTTCTGCTTTCTCTATTCAAATTTTCTAATATTTTGTTCAATTCCTACCATGATTCACTAAACAGAACTGTCATCTGTAAATCTTAAGTTAAGATATTCTCCATTAATATTAACTCATACAGTTTCCCAATCTAAATTCTTAAAAACGTTTAGACATGCTGTGAATAATTTAGGATGAGATGGGGTCTCCTTTCTCAATTGGAATTTCTCACTAACTTTATGTAGTTTTAGGATTACTGTAGGCGACTTCCTTTATAGATATTCTTCAAGTGTTCTAAATTAAACTTCATCTACTTGTCTTTAAAAGGTTTTCTTTACTGCTTATGTTTTGACAGAATCAAAAGCTTCCTCATATTTTATGAATGTCTTACTGAGTGTTTTTTTCATATCTTGTTGATTTTTTCATTAATTGGTTAATTATAATGAACATGGTCAGTTGTTGAATACCCACTTCTAAAGCCTGCCTGCTTTCTTGGTTTATCAAAGCCTACCTGTCTTTCTGTACGGCCTAATATGATCTTTGTAAATATTTTTTATATTACGAAGAGTAAAATTATTGGACGGTAATTTTTCAGGTCTTTTGTGTTCCCCTTTCTGTGAATTAGTGTAACGATAAAGTTTTTTTTTCCAAGCTGTAGGCGTAAAGCATTCTTACAAACATTTTGTGTAAAAGTACGGCGAATTTTACAACTATGAATTCTCCTCCATCTATCATTAAATCAATTGTTAGGTCATCTTCTGCTTCTTAGCCTCTTTTCATGCCTTTTAATGCTTTCTTTACTTCTCCCACTATTACCTTTTGTAACGGCTCAGTTGTTTCATCATTTCTGATGGCAAAGTTATTTCTTATATCACTATTGTATAGTAAAGTATAGAAATACTCTGCAACTTTTATCACTCCTTCTATTTTATGGAAAACATTTTTATTTTAATCCTTTGGAGCAAAAATCTTTTGGTGCCTTATTCCAAGTGTTCTTTTCGTCATCTAATACTTCTTCCCTACTTTGGTGTCTCCTCAATTTTGGTCTCATTGTGTCTATGAATGTCTTGAGTTTCTTCTTTGTTTATTGTTTTGGATAGTTCTTCTTATTCTATTTCATCCTTCTTGGATTTTACCATCATTTCCAGTCTTTTCTTTATTAGGTTTTGGTCTTTCCGGATAGCTTTTCTTGATTTTGTTTAGGAATTATTACTGACTTCAAAATAAATTTTGTTAAATTACTGTTGATTTGCTTCTATTTCATCATGTAGTTGAAAATAGGCTACCTATTTTGTATTACTAAACTCAACTCATTATTTTCTTTCTTTTATAATAGGAGTGATTATTTTCTTTCTAAAAATCAGTTTTTCTCTTTCTTTCCTTAGATCAAAATAAATTCGGGTTTTCACCATTCTACGACCGCTTAACTTTAACTTGTTTAACAATGTTACATCTTTAACTAAATTGCCTTTTTCACTGAGAATAATGTATATTTTATCTTTAGTTCCTCCATTTGGGCTTCTCTATATCAATTTTCCATGTCCCTTTTTATTAAAAAAAAAAAAAAAATAGGTGTTCATAATTTTGAGATTGTTGCTTTCATCAAATTCTACAAGCATGTCTCCTCTGTCATTACTCACCCCTACTCCAAATTTACCTACTGTTGATTCTCTTCCCTTCTTTTGAGCCACTTTAGAAGTGAAATCACCCAAAACAAATGTAAATTGGGTCTTCTTTGTTTTTTTTCTTTATAGATATCTCCAGATTTTCATAAAAAGTTTCTATTTCTAACTTTGTACGGGATGTTGTTGGTGCATACATCTGATTGATCTTTATTTTGTAATTTTTACTTAATTTGATAATTAATCCTGCAATTCTATAATTAGTACTACAAAATTCTTTTATGTTACCTGCAATATATATATATATATATATATATATATTATGTATATATATAGTATATATATATATATATATATATATATGTATATATATATATATATATATATATATATATATATATATATATATATATATATATATATATATATATATATACTTAATACACACAGACACACACACACACACATATATATATATATATATATATATATATATATATATATATATATCTATATATATATATATATATATATATATATATATATATATATATATATATATATATATATACATATATGTTGAATAGACAATATCTTAGCTGCGTCCAAAAATCAAAGACAGCATCTCTTGAAAAATTGAGCTCCAGATAGTTTTCATGATACCAGGAAAACAGAGAGAGAGAGAGAGAGAGAGAGAGAGAGAGAGAGAGAGAGAGAGAGAGAGAGAGAGAGAGAGAGAGAGAGAGAAGATATATTTTGTTGATTCTACAGCCCAGTCTTAAATCCCTATACAATATGTTTATCTATCGGTCGAAATCTCAAAAGGAAAAAAAAATAATGAAGGCTCAATTTGCATAATATTGCCTAGCACTTCCCAACGAATCATTCAGGTAGAAAAAAAGAAATTAAATGAACATTCAAATTACATAGGTGGTAAAAAGGAAAAAGAAAAGGATGCAATATAAAATAATTTGAAAATGTGTAGTTGGTTCCTAATAAATTGTTCTGTATAAAGAACAATTGACATTTGTTGCTGGCGATCATAAATTGGGAGGAGCTAACAATGCGTCAGCCAATCGTTGACTAGAATCTGGACAAGGGTGGAGCCTAGCTAGCCTTGCCTGAAAAGAATGCTGTATAAAAGATACCGTAATATTATATCATTAATATTAAAAGGAGATTCTTTAATAAATCAGGCGAGAAATTTATGCAATTATATTCTTCAAAAAGAAATGAGAAACAAAAGTCAAAGGAAATAAAACATTAGTTACAGATTTTGCCTGACTTGGAAGAAATAGAAATAAAAGACAGGCAACCAGATGTCACAAGAATAGAAGAGAACAAGCGAAACTACGAATAACTAAAAATAGATCATAATTAGGTCATAAATTCTTTATACCAGAGAAAGTGACAGTTTTACCCGATAAGGAATTGGCACTTGGCAATCTCATTCACAGGTGGCGCTGTTTATTGACCTCAGGGTAATTGGGTCAAAAAGTTCAAACCTTCCTATTTTGAAAATGAGCTAAGGTATATTAATAGCATTACTGACACCTTCTCTTATGGATATGGCAAACAAATAAAGATATTCTTTCGTAATGATAATGTCTTTTGAAAAAGGCTGTGCTAGAACATATTATTATTATTATTATTATTATTATTATTATTATTATTATTATTATTATTGAAGGATCCATTCTAAATTCGTAAGTATGTCTAACTGTATTTGATTCTTTATAAGAATATCGTAACCTATGCAACCTGCTCTAGCTCGTGTTTGTATTTACGTAAAACTACTCCCCCCATCCGTATCTCTCTCTCTCTCTCTCTCTCTCTCTCTCTCTCTCTCTCTCTCTCTCTCTCTCTCTGTCTTTGCCTCTGCGAAGAAGGAAGAAACAGGAACCATTTGGCTTTACGGCCACACATCTGTCCTAGATGATTTTAGGAACAGCAGACACCTCACACGTCTCGAACTGTCGACCTAACTCCTTGCCTAACTACCCCAAGACTCCTCGCTGCTGGGGTAAGGGCGCTGGTGACTGGTAAAACACACAAACATACGCTACCAGACTAAGCAATGTCAAGGAGGGCAGCCGGTCAGGACCACGGTCTACCCCAAAGCCAAAGCAAAGTCCTTCAAAAAGAAGGCAACCCATACGAATGAGAAAAAAGCACGAGGAATGATAATAACTTTTACGTTTATTGCATCTGTCCCTCTAAGTTTCTTGGAAATGCAACTGCAGCTATAATATAGTAATTTCGTTTAATGGCCATCATAGTAAAAGGAAATGTTTTAGAAATGCGTTGGCTGTTTCTATTACCATTATTACTAGCCAAATTACAACCCCAGTTGGAAAAGCTGGATGTCAAAGGCCCAAGGGCTCCTCCAACAGGGAAAGCATCCCGGTGCGGAAAGGAAATAAGGAAAAATAGCGAATTTACTATATATGAGGAAAAAAAATGAAAAGAACACAGTTAAAATCGGTCAGTTACATATGAACTACGAAACACGACCAATGTCGACCTTTTCAACAGAAAAGCATCTTCAAAATTTTTGAACTTCCGAAGTTCCATGAATTCAACGGCAAAATTAGGTTACAGCCAGAATAAAACTTTCGTTGCGCCTGGTAGATTTTCTGCACATATAGTTTCTGTTATTTGATCTATCAAAAAATAATACGATTTCTCTTAACAATTCGTTCCTATTGTATTCTCAGGCTGATGATTAATGCTGCGGCTCTTTAAACCGAGTAAATTAAGGGGATTCAAGATGACAAATATGAGAAATCTTGATTAAGTAAATTCAATTTCCAATCACAATATAGAAAAAGATATCAACGGATTTGCACTTGAACACTTAAATAAAATTACGTTGCTTCCACAGGATTATTTTTTAATTGGATTTTTTTTTGGCAACTAGTTAACACTTTTTCTGGAATTGCATTTATTTCTGGAAGTTTCTTGAAGAAAATGTTTACCTCGTCAGCTAATTCCAGAGTTGATACACAAGAACTCATTTATAACATCATTTTTATAAAAGAGATATTATTATTATTATTATTATTATTATTATTATTATTATTATTATTATCATTATTATTATTATTATTATTATTATCTAAGCTACAACCTCAATTGGAAAAGCAGGATGCTACAAGCCCAATGGCTCCAACAGGGAATAATAGCTCAGTGAGGAAATGAAATAAAGAAATAAATAAACTACAAGAGAAGTACTAAACAATTAAAATAAAATAGTTTAAGAACAGTAACAACATTAGAATAGATGTTTCATACATAAACAATAAAACCTTAAAAAAAAAGAAAACAGGAAGAGAAATGAGATAGAATGGTGAGCCCAAGTGTACCCTCAAGCAAGGGAACTCTAACCCAAGACAGTGGAAGACCATTGTACAGAGGCTATGGCACTACCCAAGACTAGAGAACATTGGTTTGATTTTGGAGTGTCCTTCTCCAAGAAGAGTTGCTTACCACAGCTAAAGAGTCTCTTCTACCCAAACCAAGAAGAAAATAGCCAATGAACAATTGAACAACTGAATATCTGCAACTACTACAACTACAAAAGAAAAATTAGCCCAATGACTCCCTATCGGTAATATCTTAACGCGATACTTGGGTGTAGCTGTTTGAGTTGTTGTGTTACTATAATTGATTCGAATCATGCCTAAAAGTAGTTAATAGTTAATTATGAGTAAACTAAGATCATCTAAAATGTAACTTGTACATTACAAGGAGATTTTTTTTTAAAGTGCCTTGATGAAATCGAACTACAATGAAAGATTTTCTATTAACATTTTATGTTCATGGAATTCATACTAAAAAACTTAGTAGAGAAAACTTTTACTTTTGTCTGTAATCAACAGAGTAGAATCCCCAAGAGGAAGAAGACTAGGCCTATTTTTTCCATCTTGAGATTCCCTTCATTAAATTCAAGTTCCGAAATAGGTGCTCTGGATGTTTTAATTTTTTTTCCTTAAGACAATCCATTATATTTGCCTCATCAGATAGTTATATAATCGTTAAAGCATCAACGAATCGTTCATCAAGAAGGTCTCACAAAAACCCAACTGACACTTACTCCTTCCAAACCACTTGACGGAGCAGGTAAACGTTCAACTCAAACATGTGTAATTTAATCGCCAAATTGAAACCTTCCATCCAACGTTTGTTACATGGCGGGATCTGGTAATGATAGACCAACGAAGGAAGGATGGATGGTCACCCAACTTTGATCGTTGGTGTTGATGCATCGGTAAATAAAAAAAGGATTATAATGATGCTCGTGAAAGTTGAAAGTGAAAGAAGGATACATGGCAAACTCAAAAGACGAATTCTTCGGATGGATTTTTAGTTTTATTCTTATTATTTATTCATAATGAATGTAAGGACGACAGATAGATAGATAGATCGATCGATAGATAGATAGATAGAAAGATAGATAGCAAAATGAAATCAAAGTAATCATGATATTGTAAATAACTGCTGAATGATTTATGATTAGTTTAAAGTATTTTAATTACACCTCAAAGTCACGTTTAAACTCTTGATAGATTATTTACTGTTAAAAATCTAAACTAGGTGGACACAAAAAAATCTATATGTGGAAATATGAAAATTTAAATGCTAAAACATAATTTATCTGAGAAGATATGACTAAATGAACGCCAAAAATGATCTATATGAGAAGATATTAAAACTCAAATGCTTAAATCAACGTGTAATGACATTACGTGTATGACATGGAGTCATTTTGAGACACAGTAGCTCGAGTTAAAATCTAATTCACGAGCGTATATCATATTGAAAGAAACAAAACAATAAAATGTGCATAAATGAAGTGAAGTTAGGTAACCCTGCGGGTGGCTGTTTTTTTTTCTCTCTTTTTTTTTCTTTTTTTCCTTCCTTTTTTTTTTTTTTTTTTTTTTTTTTTTTTGAGTGGCGTGTGGTTATGAATACCAGATGACCAGGTGGTTTCCAATTTACTCCTTCCCTACCTGGTCTGCTAAACCAGCGCCTCATTAGAATGAAGTAGCATATTAGCTTCATAACTCGTCTCTATGTAAATAAAGTTATGCATTTCTGGGATTAGTTAGTACCTGCATGGTTGAACACAATGAACATCCGACGGGGACAGCAAAGGAACTCGCATGACGTTAGCTGTATCAAACTCAAACTGTTCCCATACGTAAAAAAGTTAAAAACCTTTACCCGCCCTTCTTGGAGTTTGCTGGGAGAGGGGTTAAGTCACCCTAAGGGAAAAATAGGTTATAGGAGATTTTCGGAAAAGGAGGTAGATACGTTAGGTATTTCAGTCTTGTATTTCTCAAAACGAGATGAAGTAGTAAAAAAATTTAAATTTCGTTTAAGAACAAAGTAACGAAAACAAATTTAGTACATAATATTTCATCGTGTATTATTCAAGTAAAACAAGGACAAACAAGCAAAAAATGTATTACTGAGATAAATATGAGTTAAAAGACAAGGAAAATCGTGCTTTTTATTTGATTGCTTTAAAAATCATTTTAATTCAAAAAGAAAAAAGGAATCACGAATATTCATATTCTATAGGATTACAGAAGAACATACAGTATGTAAATACAGGTTTTTAAATGACTATTCGTTTAAAAAATATTTTTGGAAAAATATAAAGAATGATAGATTTGTGAACTAAAACTATTAGAAATAACTGTATCAAGTATCAAAATCGATAACTTTATCTATCGAACATAACATTCGATGAAAATCAACTACAGGTAGGCTATCAACATTTCGAAAGGCTGAAAAAATACAAATTTTCAACTATTCTCACGCTTCATGTGGAACATGTATATGTGAATGTATCATGCCAATACGTGTATAAATTTGTTTTCGTTTATGAATACAAACATATTCTCTGCATGAGGACAAGAGTAAACGTTTATGCGTGAGGCTCAGTT
>NC_090740.1:68894717-68899717 GCF_036898095.1 Palaemon carinicauda | reverse complement strand
TCTTCGTGAACTAAGATATCGGGTTTTATTCATTAGGGAATTTCTTCCAATCCAAGTAAACGGTGATGAAGTAAGCCCAAAGAAAGCTTTCACAAGAGCTCTCAAGTGCTCTAAAACAGAAATCCTTTATGAAAGAGATGGTTTAGGAATCGCCTTGTGTAACTTACTTGGCCCAGCTTCACAACTCGAAGTCAGTAGGTGAGAACAAAGGAATTGTTTGAAAACTGCTTCACCCGTTACAGCTGATGGAAATCCTCGGACTAATATCTGGGTTTATGCATCCTCAAAAGATCGATGTAACGAGCGAATATTGGAAATAGTCTTTTTACTAGGATTTTATTGTATTATAAGATATTGTATACCTGTGCCTTTGTAAACTAACTTAAAGCATATTTTGCTTTAATTTTTTACTATCGGAAAGCATTGTTGTTCGTCGTGTCAACTCATCCACCTGCCTGTTTGTCTATCTCTATTTTTATTAACAATTTCAGAAATTGTACCAATATTCATTCTCTTTTCAAAATATATTCAGATATGACATTGATATAATACTATCATTATGAGCAATAGTCTCTAGAAAAAATGATTATGGGAAAAACATTACCAGAGACAAAATTTCAATCATGCTGTCATACTTTCCCGAAAAATTTTTGAGTTCAGTTTAAACTGTGTGATTATTTCGCCATTATCGAAGGTAAGCGGAGGTGGAAGATCACAGCTAAACTCCGCCCATTTTTGATAAGGAACCAATTGTAAATTGATCATTTCCTTACTCCTCCACAACACTCTGCAACAGCTACCAATCAACAGACAGCATGGTAGCTGAAACTAGAACACAGGTGTTCACAGAAGAATGATCAAATTCATTCCATCGAGAGGTGTCTACTGCAACTAGCCAAAACTTTATTGGAAATTGTAAACATTTTCTTTTGAGTTTGTGTTTGTTTGCAAGCTAATATGAGGAGGCAATGTATCTATATGTGTAGGTAATACGTTTCTATGTACATGTTAACAAATACGTATCAATATTGAGATGTTTTTGGCTTAAAAAAATGTCTGAATTGTACAAAATGGATAAATAATGTCGTTTTTACAGACAAGAGCCAACGAAGTTACAATCGAAAATTTTGCTTGTATGATGTACTATATATATATATATATATATATATATATATATATATATATATATATATATATATATATAATGTATGTATATATGTATATATACATACATATATATATATGCATATATGTATACATCTATGTATATATACATATATATATATGTATACATATATATATATATATATATAGATATATATAGATGTATATGTATAAAATGTATATATATGTATATATATATATATATATATATATATGTATATATATGCATATATATATATATATATATATATATGTATATATATATATATACATATATATGTATACATATATATATATTTATATATAGATACATATAGATGTATATATATATCAGCCTTAAATAGTCCTTTGTAGAGTAAAGGCCTAACACATATCCTTCCACTTGGGGCTTTTTATGGTCTTTCAATGCCAATCTACACCCGCAAACTTTCTTAGTTCACAATTCATCGCCTTCTCTTCATTCCCTGACAGTTAGTGTTTCCTGAAAAGCTCTCGCTTTTGGGAAACAAAATGAGATTGTTGAATGTAAAATGCCACTTTAAAAAAAAAAAAAAAAAAGGTCCTAACAGTTTTAAATTATGTAGCAAAAACTTGGAGCCTTACTTAAGCCTTAGAACAAGAGCTAGTTATAACCCAAAGAGCTTTAGAAAGAATGATGGTGAGAATAATGCTAAGAAACAGAAATAGAGTTACATCGATAGGGGGGCAAACTAAAGTAAAGGATATTCTAATAACATGTAAGAAAAAGAGATGGACATTGATAGAATATATAATGAGAGTGACAGATAATAGAGGAACATTAAGAATTAAAGAATGGTTCCCTTGAGATTAAAAACTAAGCAGGAAAAAGAAGAGAAGAAGTTGGATTGACAAACTAAAAAAATTTGCTGTTATTGACAAGCAAGAAAAACCATAAACAGACGGGAGTGGGAGGACATGGCTGAGGCCTTTATTTTGCAATGGTCTAGTAACATCTGATAATGATGATGATGATGAAGATAATTAGTATTAAATCGAGTAACTTCTCAAAGATCACAACTCCGTCTGGCAGTCCGTCAGTCTGTCTATTTCAAGTGATCAGTGATCTGTGTAAAGCTCTCTCTCTCTCTCTCTCTCTCTCTCTCTCTCTCTCTCTCTCTCTCTCGTAATCAACACTTGTTCCGGGTTATGTCGGTTTCCTGAAACCTTCGTGCGTCTATCACATTGTTTGAATTAAAGTTTTGTGGGCATCGCACCCTCCGTTTTCGCAGCATTACCTCAAGAATTCTTAATGAGGAAGTAAAGGGCACAAAGGCGCCGAAGCAGACTTTTCACGAGTCAATAGATTTTTTTTTTTTTTTTTTATTTCGAATCACAATACATGTTTGTTTATATTGTCTATAGTGTTACTTTGCCGCTTTTCCTTTTGGTAACTGATGCCACGGGTGATGATTCTTATTTTTATTGCACGCACACAAACACACACACATATATATATATATATATATATATATGTATACATATGTATATATATATGCATATATATATACAGTATATATATATATATATATATATATATATGCATATATATACATGTGTAAATATATATTCATATTTGTATATATATATGTGCGTATATACCTATTAATATATATATATCTATATATATATATATATATATATATATATATATAAATATATATATGTGTATGTGTATATACATATACATATATATAAATACATACATACATATATATATGTATATATATACATACATACACACACATATATATATATACATATATATATATATATATATATATATATATATATATATATAGAGAGAGAGAGAGAGAGAGAGAGAGAGAGAGAGAGAGAGAGAGAGAGAGAGAGAGAGAGGCAGTATATCTTAACAATCCATGTTTGCTAACGGTTATACTCGTGTGAACGGATGAGCATCCTGGTGGAGTAACAAGAACTTTTGGGTGTGGAAGAAATGCCCCCCCCCCCCCCAAAAAAAAAAATCCTGATGAACTCACTGGCAGCAAGGTGACGGATTGGGTTTAAGGCGATAAACAAATTGTCTCTTTGGCTTTTACTCCTGATGCCTGGCGGTTAATCTTACTAGAATTAGCATGGACCAGCAAGGGTCACTTGCCTTAGTTACATAGGCAATGCGCATCACAAGGAACCTATCTATCCTTTGATTTATCTAGCCAATGAATCCTCTATGGATTTATTCAGTCATGGATAGAGAAGAGGAGAATGGCCCCCAGTCCAAGGTATAGCGGGGTGCTAAGAATCTCCCGGTTTATAAATACTAAAGAAAAATTGAAAATAGGTAATTGGAATGTTAGAACCATGAATTCCATTGGGAAGTTACAGCAAGTTGATAGTAAATTTATGAAATATAGTTTGGATATCTTGGACCTAAATGAAACACGTTATAAGGGGATTGGTAGGGAAAATTTAGACCAAGGCAATATATATATCTACTCACAAAGACCAGATGGAGTTGCAAGAGAAGAGGTAGGAATGATGATGACACCAAGAGCAGAAAAGGCATTACCGAGTGGAAGTTGTAAATAGTAGATTGTTACTAGCAAAGTTCAGATCAAAGCAGTGCAATGTGAGTATTATAGTTTGCTATGCCCCAACAAATGATTCCCCTGAAGAAAGGAACGAGGAATACTGTGAAGAATTGCAGAGTGTAAAAGATGAGATCCTAGAGAGAGATATGAAAATTCTGATTAGCGACTTCAGTGCTAAAGTTGGAAGAAATAATCAAGGTATAGAGAATGTGATGGGTGTCCAGGGTCTTGGCGAAGTTGCAAATGAAAATGGAGCACATTTCATAAGTTTGTGTACAGCAAACAATTTTGTCATTGGAGGTACTCTTTTTCAGCACAAGAACATCCACAAGTATACATGGACTTCACTATGTGGCAATTACAAAAATCAAATAGATCACATTGCCATTAATACATTAATAACGAGAGAAGGAGGACTCTGAGAAATTTTAGAAGCTATAGAGGTGCTGATATTGGTTGTGATCACTAGCTCCTCATTGCCACACTGGAATTTAAACTGAAAGCACCCAACACAAAGGTAGATAGAATACCTAGGTTTGATACAACTAAGCTTTTAGAAGAAGAGCACAGAGAAACATTTGCAATTAAATGTAGGTGTCGATTTGCTGTTTTAAAGACTCCAAGAGACGAAGAGCAGACAATTAAAAATGAATGATGTGATATTAAGAACATATATCAGTCAGTTGGTAGTGAAGTGTTGGGACAAACAGATACAAGGAGAAAACCATGGATATCAAATGATACTTGGGATACTATAAAAGGAAGACAAAGACAGACATTGATTATTGAAAGTTTTCGAGGAAGTAATGAAAATTACAAGCTAGAGTATGTTGAGTATTCCAGTATTGATAGTGAGGTCAAAAGAAAAGCTAGGAATTACTGGAGAGAATATTTAATCAGTAAAGCAGATGAGACAAATAAATATATGAATTCAGGAAGTGAGTATGGTGCAAGAATTGCTCATAGAATTATTAATGAAATCTTTACTGGGGCAAAACAGAAGAAGAAGCATATACCCATCAAAAAGAGAGATGGATCTATTATAATAACAGAAGGTGAAGAAAGACAACATTGGATGGAACAATTTAGTGAGGTTATGAATAGGAGATATGAAGGGGATAATTTGATTGATATACCTAAAGCTGATAAAGACCTTGATGTACCCATGAATGAATTCATAATGTTTGAAGTTGAAGCTATCCTCAAAACAATAATGAGATGGAAAGCCCCTGGATACAATGGAATAACTGCCGAGATGATACTGGC